>NC_040011.1:31208208-31293694 GCF_000972845.2 Larimichthys crocea | reverse complement strand
AATAATAGTTATATATTATTAGTTATTCACATTATAAAAATGTAAATAGTCCATAATAGTATAAAGTATAGTTCCTTTGTCCTGTGTATGTTCTCCCCTCAAATGCAAACTGACTCATCTGCTTTCATAAGATTCTATTGATTTAAATAATCCACATTTACTTTCTCTCATTGAATTCTGCTCTGTTTAGTTCATTTGTAAATAAGCCATCCCTGTGTGATGAGTCAATGTAATTGTATCATATTTTTCTAGAAAATTTGTCAAATCTGACATTCGCTGTTGATGTTTTTGATACTTCAAAGATTTAACAGTCCAAAAATATCCATATCCTCCTTCAAAGACCCACATCTGTCAAATCTAACACAGTAAAACACATATGCACACAGAGACACACGAAAGACACCCTTTCATGCCCTGCAGCCATTCGTAAAAGGGTCAAGGGTACAATCTTTAAAGGAGCCATTGTTTGCCTGTTGTCTTCCAGCGGGGCAAAAAATCCAAAGCTGTGGCTACATTGAGGTCTTCCTGCCAAAGCTGTCTTTTCCTCCAAGGACATGACCAGACCCCCTAGAGTAGATGAGGACAGTGGAGAAATGGCAGCCCCAGACTACATAAACCAATGCAATGAACTCTTTTGTGACAGGTCTGACTCGCTGCTACTTTTAATTTTGTCTGGCCTTTGTTAGACTTCACAATACAAGAATACTACCCAGAATTAATTTGCCCAGTCCAAGGTTTTGGTGCATATGGCATATAGATTTAGAGTGCACCATAGCACAGACTGCACTAGTTAAAGTTACAAATGACCTCCTAATAGCATCAGACAAAGGACTCATCTCTGTACTGTTAGATCTTAGTGCTGCAGCAGCAGCAAGTCATAAACTAACTATAAACTGTAATGGAGATATGGTAGCAATAATGACAGTAATAATATATGTAGTGGACGTCATGCAGGATCACAGCAGCAGCCACGATCCACGAGAACCTGCTGGACGACAGACCACAGAAACTCTGGGGAAGAAGTTTAGTTAGTAACATGCATTAACATGCTAAGTGTTGTTGTTGTTAAGTGTTAGTATGTTAGTAATGATTCAGTGATTGCTGTATCATTTGAATTCATTTAAATTGGCAATTGGAGCTTGTAGCACAGATAAAGCCTTTCGTACTCACTGTTTATTCAGTCAAAACAATAGATTGTAAAAAAAAAAGTTGCTGTTAATCCTGCACAACTTTAAGCCTTAATAATCTGAACAGGTGAGTTGTATATAAATTCACCCTCAGTACAGTTGTCATGAATGGGGAAATTAGCTACAGAGACCAAAACTGTTTTTTGTACCAGGCTGTAAACATGTTTATTTCTGCTGTGAAGTTGAACATTTGAACATGGGGACTTATGGAGACTGACTCACTTCTGGAGCCAGCCTCAAGTGGACGTTTGAGGAACTGCAGTTTTGGCACCGCAACATTGGCTTCATTTCAAAGGCACAGAGGTTGCTGCTTTGTCAAAACTCACTCTATTTTGAAGTTTTACAGAGTTTGACATAACTCATTCATGTATGGCACTGAGCGACTACTGGCTGACTGCAGTCTGTGCATCAGCTAGAGAGGCATGGATTGTCTGATGCACATGTGAATGGACATTATAGCAGAGCTGAAGCCCTGTAATAAACACATTCAGCTGGTGCCACCACAATCTTAATTTAAATCCAGTTAGAGTGTATCAGAATAATTCAGCCGTAATTATTTGCTTCACAGGATGTACCAAACTAAAGAAAGGCATACACTCAACCAAACATCTTGTACCAAATGGTCCGACACGAATGTTCATGCCAGTAGTGGCTCTTTAGCCTTAGTGATTCTCACTTTAATCAGGTGTTAGGTCCAATGTGCATTTGAAGCTATTTACAGAGAAGTGGACTTACATAGCAAAACAAATCCTCATAGCTGACCCTCACAATGTTTGTTGTGCATCGAACAGATAGGATGTGGTAAGGTAGCTACTGTCATGACTGATTTTGATGTAACTAAAAAATCTCTAAACAGTTGCTGTAACTTGCGAGAGTTGGACCAATACGAACTCGTCAACAGTGGAGCATCAATACTTAGTGAAAATGTTGTAAACGTTTTGTTGTCAGCGGGTACACCTGAAAATGGTTCATCTAATAACCAATCCAGGCGCTGTGAAACGATCTCAAGTCAAATGACTTGGACTGCACTCAACCCACAGTGAGAAGGGATTGGGAAAAAAGCAAGGGTGCATTAATTTAACTGAGGGTCCAGTGCGCCCTCATGGAACTGAGCCCACAAAGACTGCAACCCAATAAATCACTGTGGAACAAGAGCCAGTTGCTGGGTTAGTTACAGTGTTTCTTAAAGGAAAACGATCTTTGCACACAATAGTGCCAAGCTTAGCTGACCCAACAGTCTAAAAACTGTCTTTGAGTACTGAGATTATATTTTTTTCTTCAAGCGGTGCTGGGAGGAGGATGTTACCACGGCCTGTTGCTGTAGTACTCTGAGACATAGTGTACATCAACATGCATGTGTTCTGTTAGACTCTGGCATCGATGCAGCCTGTCTGGTGTTTTTCTTTGACTTTGAGGGCACATTAAAATATTGTGCTATACACACAGTGTCATAGTTTGACTGACTAAGCTGCTGATTTGATGAGCTGGGGATGAGAACAGGCTATTTCTCATGTGACCAGGCACTAAAACATTCAGGTCCACAACATTTGCAGATCCAAGTGCCCAGGAGGTCTCTGGATTTTAACTGGCACTAATCAAAATGCTGCTGGTTCATCTCTTCAGCTGAATTCTGCCACATGATTGCACAGTACCCTGTGAGAGCTGGGTGATCTTATTCTGTTCACCTCTGAGCTGTGTGTAGTTGGCAAAGCCTCGCTGGAGGGAACTTTTACCACGCTTGTTAAACATTAGGTGGCATTTTGGATTTACATCCCCATGCATTGAACAACCCATATTGGCTTCTAGTGATGATTGTTTGTTGTGAAGGACAACACATCCCTCACTGCAATGACACCATACATCATTATGCCGTCTTCATGCGACCATAGTGGCTCCAATCAATTGGCGGAGATAAGAGTGCTATGGAACACACAGATGGATTTACAGCATCATTATGTCCTGAACACTGTGAAGCATCTGTAAAAGCACGCAGAGCCATTTCTCACTAAACAACTCTCCCTTCTCTTCAGCAGCCACAGGTTTGGTCCTCCTTATTTCATCTAATTCTCACTTTTCTCAGCATGTCACACTGTCTCGGTTTCTGTCTGGCTTCCTCACTGTTTACTTTGACCAACTCGGCTCTTGTTCTTTTTTTTTTTTTTTGCTTTCTCCATGGCTCTATTTTCCAGAGTGCAGTTCTAAACTATGTTGATCAATGAGAATGAGACATAAATCTAAATGGAAATGCAGCCATTGCCTTTTAGTCTGTAAATGGATGTATTTCCCCAGGTCTCTAAAAGCACAGCCAGGTGAATTATAGGATCCGCCGGGCTGTGTTGCTCGAGCAGAGCTCCCTTGCATACTGAGCAGGCTGATAAAATGCCACAGCTACTGGACATATGGCATCACTTGCATTGGTAAGTGGACACTCATACAGAATGAGACGCATATATGACAGCAAGACGATCAACATCTGGTATTGCCAGCTGCCTAAATTTAAAACTTGTATTGCAGTTGAAGTTTGACAAGAACAAAAACATATATGTTGATTTTGATTAGATTTTCAAAGTGTACTGGAAGGACAGGGTGTACCAAAAACAGCAAGTTACAGCTGTGCTAGCGTCCCCTAGAGCAGTGATTCTCAATGACCAGGCTGCGACCTGGTACCAGTCCATGCAGTGTTGGCTACTGTGTCGCAAAGATGTTATCTGACAAGAACAAATCCATTCATTTATCCACCCCACCCTCCGGCCACCACCGTCTGCCAGTGCCAGCATGAAGGCCAAATGAGCAGGAATGATGATGCGCTTAAATGAGCATTCAGTTTAGCACCCTCTCATATTTGGTCTGAATATCAAGACAGAAGATCCACCCTCTGCCTGCCCAAAGTGTTTCTCTGCTGTGTCAGCCAACAAAAATGAGAAAAATGAAACAACCTCTGTGAGAATGAGTTCTTGAATATGCACAGATTTCTCATTCATTTCTCACTTTCACACTTACATACAAGCAGTTCTCTGTCCTTTACTCATCACTTGTGACATATTCAGCGCAGGTATATAACCTAACCAAAGGATCGTCCTGAAGTTGAATTAAATAACTGACTTCATCTGTACCTGCATGTATGTTAAACTGGACTACCTTCCAAACAATGCTAAACTGCCTACTTTTTGGCTGTGGCTCAGGAGGTAGAGCGTGGCATTCACTGACTGCATGGTTGCCGGTTCAATCCCCCACGCCTCCTGTCTACATGTTGAAGCGTCCTTGGGCAAGAAACTGACGGTCAGGCCATCATTCTTTGCGTGAGTGTAAATGAGCTCCCATTGGTGTGTTCTAAATAATTCTATCCATTTAAAAGCAAATGATACGGCTAACTGCTTGCTACAGAATTGCTGGCGAGTCTGTGACAGGGCTGTGTCCTCGGCTGTAATGAAGACGTAGTGAATGCGGCCCTGACTCCCCGTGTGTAAACCGACATTTTCATCGAGCCTGTGCGTTGAAAATCAGCTGTTCTGATCGTAGTTGATGTGTATGAAGGAGTTTGACCACACACAGCATACTTTAAATTTAAACAGTGAGTGAGCAAGAAGGGTAAAAGACATACACCTCCAACTACTGACAACTACTGACTGCGCCGTGTTGTGAAAATTTTGCTAGCTTAGCTAGTTACTGTGGTTCTAAAATTTGAAAAGTTTGCAGGCGTTCATATTTTTTACAGAGTTGAAACAGTTTGTGGACAAATATCTGCTGCAGAGGAGCCTAAACTCTGTTACAGCTGCATGATGACACAGGCTGAGACAACAGTTTACCCAGGAGTGAGTAATGTAATCTATTACTTTGTCAAATTTGTGTTTATAGAGCTTATTCATAATTTTTTCTTGAACTCTTATTTTTAGAATTCTTTAAGAGTGTCCTCCTGCTCCCTTTTTAGTGTGCTCATTACAGCCAATCATATAACACACTGTGTTTCTCCATGTCCCTCTCCTATCAACAATGTCCACATGGTAAATAATTATGTATGCCATGACTGTGTCTGATCACTGTGTTTGAATGTACAGTGAATGTATGTAGATGGACAAGAAGGTGAGACATAGACAGGGACAGCAGTACTGAGATAAGTCAACTTTCTTCTTAAAACCACCATCATATGTCCAGAAATCCTCCACCACACAAACTTTCCTCCATCCTGAGCAGAAAATAGCTTCAGTATTTTCAGTCTGTTTGCGTTCTGAAGTCAAACAAAGGCCCGAGAGAAGAACTGGAAGAAATTGAAAGCAGCAGTGAGTGGAGCGCTACAAGAGTCAGGCAGAACTTTGTTTTATTTTGACTGACAGTCACATGTCTGCAATCATTTCTATCAGGCCACATGCAGTGTGATCTTAAACTTATTTTTATTTGGAATCTGGGGGTGGAAAGAAAATGCTGCGGTGCTGTGAGGTGGGAAAAAGTGAGAACAGCACAGTGGTGAGTATGACTAAATGATGATGAAATGTACAATACTGCTAATATTTATTAAGACAGGTGAGAACAGGTAACTGTGGAGGAAGTCATGAGTTTGTGCTAACAGGAGCAGATCAGAAAACAGGAAGTGTCATGCTAACTTCAACCTGAATGTGCTGAATGAAGCAGGAGAAATGAGAATGAAGGCCTGCTTTTCTGTGCTGTCCAGGTCATTTTAAAAGTGTTGCACAGACCTACAGACTGACGTTATCACCTGCTTGCAGGGCACCTAGAACACTTTGGCATGCTTTGGAAGAAAGTCACCTGTAATCATACTCACCCTCACATTACCAGATGTTTCCAGATGTTGCCTATTGCAGCCAAACTGCCACCTGTCCGATCGTGATTGCTGACTTGGTAACTAGCCAGGAATGACTGACAGGCCAGACTCACAGCTTCAGACTTGTTGATCGTGTTTTTCCTTCAGAAATACAGAGTTCTGTTCACCATCAAACCCAACAGTTTCTTTCAAATTCTTTGGCCACTTTCTGCCTTCATTATTTCAAATATTCTTTTTCAGCATCTCCACACACACGAAAACGCACAAATCATTTCAAATGCTCGAACAGGCACATCAGTAAAGTCCACATCAGTGCATGCTTGCTGCAGGGGTGGCTGCCCTGGATACATGCGTGTGTGTGACAGCTTACACACACACGCATGCATATGAACAATTGACAGATGTTATGTGGTGAGTTGCAAATGCAAACTGTTAGTCTGTCAATGCTGTTTCAGAGCATGCTCGGCACATACAGCAGTATTAGGTGTGATTCGCACTGATGACATCATCTATCATAAAAACTCCATGTGGATGCACAGTAAGCAGAGCTTTGACAAATCTGCACCTCAAAAGACATTTTCAAAAATCTTTAGTGACTCTACACCGTGTGGACAAGAGGACAAAATGTCAATGCGAAGACGAAGAATTAATGTGAAGCTCTGTTCAGCTTTCACTGATTTTCCATTCATGACTGTCCGTCTGGTGTAACTATGGGCAGCAGCTCTCAAATCTCCAGCTTAGACCAGATTTGATGCTGCCTGCCCAGTGTAAAATAATGTGAAAAGAGAAAGAAGAGAAAGTTGATGGATCAAAATAGGGCTAAAACTCTGGGAAATGTTGGACTCAAGTGGTGAGGAAAAAAGAATGGGATGGCATATTGTTAATGTAAAGTGCAATTAGGGTCTGATTACCTTTCTATAGTGAGAACAGATAAATAAATGCTCATGATTTTTTTTTATTTCTTATCTATCTTATTGGATTTGTTTGTGTTCATTTATTTTTATATACTAGTTTATTAATCGGGGTTCTTATATATTCCTATGGGATGGTGTTTCCAGTGTATGACTGCTGGCAGAGTGTAAAAGTACACATCAGACTCAGAAGTTCAGGGGACTGAAATTAAAACTCTTTTTAAAAACAGAAATAAGGACTTGATGCAGCCAAACTTCATTTTAATCTTAAATATAGTGAGTCATGTTTAATATACACACATAGTCTCATCATTAGTGAGTAAGCATTTATTGTAAATGAACAGTTACACACTCAGCAGTGAGGAGTGGAGAATCGATGATGAAGTGAAGATGGAGAGGGCAGCAGGCCCCAGTGCTTCTTTTTACTATCGCATGATGTGTTCATGAATCCACTGTGATGAAGCGTAAAGTGCAAACACCACCTCCATCATCGTCATCATCGCCATCGCCATCGTCATCATCATCATCATCATCATCATCATCATCATCATCATCGTCATCATCATCATCATCATCATCGTCATCATCACAGGCCAGTGCACCTGCCTGTGTGCACTGGCCTGCATGCTTTGACAACACACTGACAGTCTGACAGAGACACACACCCTCTGACAGTGCTGTTGTTTCACTGCCAGTGGCTGAGCAGAAGGTGACAATTTGATTACATCATCGGGACACTCAAAAATCATTAGTACGCAATGTATATCAGATTGTGGCACACCTCCAACATCACAACACTGACCAGAGCTGTTGTTAGCAGTGGGGGAGGAGAGGGAGGAGGGGGAGGCAGTACAGGAGAGGAGTCTAAGAGGAGATTCAAATATTTTGTCTTTGTTTCATCATTTGTTTTCTGTTCACATACTGAATGGTCTTCCAATTTCCTCCAGAAATGATTAGAATTAAAAAAAACTTATGGGAACTGACTCATTTTTGTAACAAGTGGACGTTTGAGAAACTGTTTTTGTTTTTAGCAATTCAGCGTTTGTTTCACTTCACAGAAACGGGATGTTGCTTGGGTAAAACTAACGAAGCATGATTTTGAGATCTACACAAGCCTGATTCCACAGATATGAGATAAAACAAAAATGAATGTGTCATAGAAACATTTACCTGGCACAACTTCTAGGATGTCAAATGTCTTCGTCTTCTCTGCATATAGTTTGACAATGTTGGTGACATGATCCACAGCGTTGACTAAAGGTACCACAGATGGCTCTCCTGTGCACAGCTGTGAAGTCAGTCAACTGAAAGAGGAATCATTGTTATTGTTGGTAGAAAAGTAAAATCAGTCCCTGGCCTTCCTTTCCGATGTACGTCATACACTCCTCTGTGACGTCACCCACAGATTTCTGAAGAGCCATTGTAAAGCTCAGACTTCTGTCTAATCCAGTGAGGGGCAAATTCATAGATTGTGTGCTGATCAACATGTGTATGGTCTATTTTTTAAAGATTATTCCGAGATGCTTTGTCATTTTTTTGTATCTGTTATTTGAGTGTAGCCTTTTAGTGGGAAGTTTACTTTATCATGGTCTTACTCTGTACTTAATTATCACATAATAATATTTTTTTTTTAAAAAGGAAATCACTCACAATAATGGGTAGTGACCAGGGAGAAATTGGTGTATGGGGCCTATTTGTCTACTGGCAAAATAGAAACCCCACAGAAATATTCAGTGATGTTCCAAGAACAGATCGTCCTGATCACTTACTTTTGTTTTTCATAAATGTGGATGGCTGCCATTAGCTAATGAGGTAGCCAGTTAGCTGTGGTTGATCTAGTGCAGGATGCAGCTATGGATGTGACTGAGGAAGGAAGCTACAGCCTAAGTTACTAACAGAACAGTGGTCAGTTTTGTAAATGTCATCCAAGATATCTTAGAGTGGACTGCAGTAAAACAAAAAAACAAAACAAAAACTCAAACAAAAGAATCCATATCTACATGGACACAGAGATGTTCAACATGGTTTCAATGAATTAATCTTAATTCATTTTGCTCCATAGAGGATGTAGCTTTTTCTTTCAGGACCGTCCATTGGTTAGAATTCATCCACTATCATCAGTCATTTAGTCAACCCTATATCGGTATTTAGTGTCTGGATTTGGATTTGTTGTAGATATCAACAAATCACAGTCTCCAGAGGATGCACTGTCCTGTTTTTGTTGATCCAGTTACTTTTCCTATTGTGCCATCTTTACAGTAAAATTTCTACACATAAGATGCCGCCTAATCATCACATTCTTCAGAATATCCTCAGGGGAGGAACCCTTCTAAGTTTAGCCCATGAACTGGAACATGGAATTCACTAATTCTCTCTTTTGTGGGCACATCTGGAACATCACCTTCTATAGTAATAGTAAGATCATCAAATTCATTAGCATCATTTGTTTTCTGGAACAATGCAGCCTCTTGCGCGGCTTCAGAGTTTTAATCGTGTTTCTGGCATAAGAAGGTTAGACTGAAGATTATCAGCCCAACACATAACAGCATCTAAATTTGTCTCTGCAGCGGTGGAAGTAACAAATTATATTTACTCTTGTTACTATGGCAAAGAGTTTCTTTAAACATCAGCAATTTTGCTTTTACTGAAAGTTCCATGAAGTCAAATGTTATGTTGAAGTGTTTTTATAAGATATGTCACCTATCCTCCAGTATCTGGACCAACACTGACACAAAGTCATGTTTTCAGTATGTTCATGTATTCTTCATGGTGTTTTAGAGTTTGACATTTCCTGATGAGCCAAACCAAGTTCTGGATGACTCATCCTGCCTCAGTGGTGTGTACACCTTTTTTCTTTCTCTGTGCTTCCTGTTTAATAGTCTATGAGTGATTGTGTTGGCTGCTACAGTCATCTGTGGCCGGGCCTCACTGATTACTGTACGAAAGCACAACTCAGCTTCAACGCTCTGTGATTTACAGAGTTTGTAATGGACAGATAGCTTTAACTTAATTTCTTGATGAAGTAGCTAACCGATAATTAACTGCTGCTAACCGAATCTGTTGTTAGCAGGCAACAGAACCGGGCTCAGAATCCAGACCAGACCGGGTTCAAGCACAGCCTCTGAGACCAACAGGGAATAACGTTACACTACAGACGTGATTCATGGACTGTCCTGATGGAAAGACTGCTAAGTAGTAAATCACTAACTATTGTTAGCTTGGTCAGCCGTGTAGCTAACTGAACTGACTCAGCCCCGGATGCCAGGATGCAAACCTGGAAAGAAAACCACCTGAGCTTTTGTAAACGCTGATCAATATCAGTGACAAGGAAATACGTAAATATATGGAAGCAAATAGTACTGCTTACCGGTGGGGACATTTATCACAAATATATCCTGGTTTCAAGTTACATTAGATTACATACAGATTACAGTTACCATTTAACAAGAGTTACAAGGAACAGAGAGGCTGAGATGACTGGCTGAACCTGGAGCAGTCTGAGGAGGCCTTCATGCTCAAGGCTCACAGAATGTCTTTCAGACAGGTGAGTACAACACTCATCCACGGATGTAATTCTGTCTTTGGAGGAGAATGTCAAGCTCCACAATATTGCCTAGCAACGTGATGTGTGTGTGCTGCACGGTGTGTAGAGACTGTGCTGCTCTCGTTGCTTAAACATGTGTGTTTGTGGCTGCATCTGTAAATCGTTTGTAAATGTGTTGTCTGCCATGCTCATGTTTTATTCTGCTGTTGAAGTGGCAGTTAGTTAATAACGCTTTTGGCACCTCCCGAGGTCCATTGACTTTTTATTTACCTTTTATTAGCTGACATTTATTGATTGTCTGAGTTTTGTTCTCTTTTCTGGGTAATTGTAGTCCAGCTGCACTGAATAATTGGACATGCTGCAAAGTGCCATCAGTGCTCAAATGGAAGTCATTGTTGGTTTTTGACATAACTTAGACATTTAATGATCCTGTGTGTCACATTTCAGAGGATGTATTGTCAGAATGGAATGTTTCTATTAGTCTATAATCACCTTTAAATGAGAATCATCATGTTTTGGTTAATGTTGACCTGATAGGGATTTCCGTTCTCCACAAGTTTTGCCAAGTTAAGTGTCATAGTTTCTCCTGCCTGTTTGGAACAGGAGCAGTATTCATCTGGTTACAATCTGCAGCTTCACCAATACATCCCAATGAATCCTACACACTGGATGTTTCACTAGCAAGACCACACAATCAAAAAGATAAGTGAAGCTTGAACTCTTCTTTGGCCTGTAGCTGTGTTGTAGGGACGCTGCTGTAGCAGCTGACCACAACAATTCATCTCAGGATCGTATAGAGTTGGAAGAAGAGGGAGAAATAGGAGAAAGGAATGGGGTAGACAGGAGGGAGACAGAATACAAGAGCGAAAGAGGAGATAGGGTTAGGATAGGAATGTAGGAAGTGGCATAGTTAGGGTGTGGTCCTGCTCCTGAAACTCTGCTCATAGCTTCAATCAGTGCAATTTATTTTGTAGCCTGAAGGTTCTTTCATGTACTGTAACAGTAATAAAAAATAGTCATTTAGTCAAACAACAGTCATTTTAGTTGAATGCAATATTTGTGTCCTTTTGTCTGATTTCATCTTCAGCACATGGAGGCTCAAGGCAAAACATTTGACATGTCATACTTCTTAATGTGACATTTTACACACAGTGTCCTTAAATCCTGGGGCGGCTATGGCTCGGAGGTAGAGCAGGTCGGCCAATAATCAGAAGATCGGTTTGGCCCCTAAACCTAAAACTGATGAGCAGTTGGCACCTTTCATGGCAGCTAATGCCATCAGTGTATGAATGTGTGAATGAGATATGTAGTGTAAAGAGCTTTGAGTGGTCGGAAGACTAGAAAGGAGATATATAAGTACAGTCCATTTAACATTTAAATCCTTTAGACCATGTTTGACTTGAAAACCTTGCAAGTGAATGAAAAACTCTCAGAGTCTTCTTTTACTGTAGTATTTAATAAACAGTTTATGAGCTTCATTGATTTGTTAAGTTGTCAAGTCTAGAACATAATCAGCATACACAGCATATTGGTGTGATCAATCTCACTTAAAGGAGAAATTTTAAAACAACACGACAAACAAATTGGAATATAAGTAAGGCCTTCATACATTAGCCTCGGGTTTTTGGCTCCGTTTGAAGAACTCCCACAAAGACGTGGTCCCCTGAGGTGGACTCAGGCAGGTTTCATGGCAGCTTTCACAGTATACCGAGTAAAATCCTCCTACACCACCTCAGATTGATTTTTATGGCTAAAGGAGGAGCTCCAAGATGAAACTCTATTCTATCTGTGGTGGATGATGTTGACTGGCCACCAGCTGACTTGTGATCCAGTCTGATAATGAATCACCAGTCCAACTCAAAGTGCTGAATCACCATCGTTGAAGTGAGCTAAGTGAAGGCTTTTTTCTTTTTAGGGGGTTGTTACATTGCTCTGTCGCCTTAATCCTTACTGACGGAGGTCATTGCCATACTGGTTCCTACCTAGTGTCACCACCAAAAAGCTCTGTCTTCAAGCCTAATGGGTTGCAGATGGGACTCCACCACCCACTCAACAAGAGGCGGATAGCTGTATGGTGAAAACAACAGAGGAAATGAGAGAAAATGAGGAAGAAAATTGGAAGGAGCCAGAGGGAGATACGAAATGAAAGAAGAACAGGAGGGAGAGGGAGAATCGGGAAGTGGCGGCATATGCAGAAATTGAGGTGGAGGATAAATAGAGAGAAATGAAAAAAGGGAGAGAGGGGCATGCAGTGGAAATGGTAATTGGTGGAGCCAGACAACCGGGGTCTGAGGAAAGGCTTACAGGCTTGTCAGAGGGGCTCCTCAGGGTGCTGGAGGTCCCTCAGAGGAAAGCTCACATTCTTCCCAGATGTGCGGGCCTCAACCTACCAAAAAGGACTTTCAATTAGGAATTAAAAGAAAAAAAAAAAAACAGGATGCTGACAATTGCCGGGGCTTCTCCATGGGGCTTGAGGGACATAGAAGGAAAGTGTTTACTGTAAATACAGCCGCTGCCTTTGGTATGTAAATACCCTGCTGTTCTCTATCCATGACCCCAGCCTCTCTGTCTCTCTCTCTCTCACACACACACACACACACACACACACACACACACACACACACACACACACACACACACACATCAAATCCATCGCTCCGCATTCTCTCCCTGCCTCTGCCACCTCCAAAGGGTGTCCAATTTACATTGTTGCATGTGGTGTTAAACATTTCAGAGTACATGCACAAGCAGATACGCTTTCGAGGTGGAAAAGGCTGAGTTTTCACACATTGCCTGTTTTTGAGGCTTTTCCCAGCCAAGCCATGAAATGGGATATTGTGTGGTGCCAAACTCTCTCTGAGTGAGTGTGTGTTACAGAGTCTGCATCTTGATTCGATCACTATAGTCTTGTGTTTACACATCCAAATCTGCAAATGTGCCTCGGTGGGTCCATGTGAAAATGTTTAAATGACATTTTTATCCTGAAATGTAAAAAAATGTTAATATCATTAGCGTGTCATGTGTTGACTCTAGGCTGAATGCATGTGCTCTGTATGACTTTTAATGTCTGTATCAAAGTGCAGAAGCCTGCTGTATAAACTCATGACTCCCACGCTCACATGATCTGTTTTTATGTAATTAGGGGGAAATTGGATTTTAATTTAATAACCTCATTATTGCTGCAGTCATTGTATCCCATTATGAAAGGCTACTTGCACCACAAAGCCAAAATACAATATACAGTGCAGCAGACCAAAATATAACTTTCAGACATTTTCATGTGAAGGGTTCTGGGTTTGTATGTTTATTATTATTTGGAGTTATGGCTGAATATACCTAAAGCTATGTAAAAGAATGTTATCTACCCATGTTTAAATCATGTGACTTCTTCGTCTTGTCGAACATGTGACTGAAGTTATTTGGTCCAAATCATTTTATTTAGTTTGTAAGTCAAATCAAGTTAATGATAAGTTTGTTGAACCTGAAATTAATTTGTGTCAGAAATATTGATGTTCAGTAAAATAATCTAGTAAAAATCAATATTTCTTTTTTAAAGATTAATTCTTAGCCTTTTTTTTCATCTTTATTTCTGATAGAGACTGATGGGGAATGACATGCAGGAAAGAGCCACAGGTCGGATAGGAACCCTGGGCTTCCACAGCAAGGACTGAGCCTTTGTACCAACTGAGCTAAACACTGGCCCAATATTTCTTCTTACTTTAATCTTAATGATGATGATGACCTGGTCTGATCCATGGACCATCAGGTAGCATTGTGAGGAGCCTGAGTGACTTATGGTCATCATCCATTCATGCCATTGGTTAGCTCCTAAAACTGATGAGCAGTTGGCACCTTGCATGGCAGCCAATGCCATCAGTGTGTGAATGTGAGTGAATGAGATATGTAGTGTAAAGTGCTTTGAGTGGTCGGACTAGAAAGGAGATATATAAGTACAGTCCATTTACCATTCTCCATTAGTCGAGTCAGTGGTGGGTGGAGCTTAGTGGGACATGTGTGACACCATTCAACCACTATTTTTTTTAATTCACCCTTTCTGTTGCTCTGTGTCCTCGCAGCCTGTCTGTGTTATTTATGTGTGTGTGTGTGTGTGTGTGTGTGTGTGTGTGTGTGCATCTTGGCAAACGTTATCCACCTCTTCGACCTCACTCCTAAACCAACGATTTCTTTTTTACACTTTCCCAAATCCCCTGAGGTTTGTCTAATTATTTCTTCGGCTTTAGTGAAGGAAGGCTATCTGTGCTGGGGCTGCAGTGAATGCAGACATTCACATGAAGCTGAAAGAAGTGGAGGGGGAAAAAAACACATCTGGACAGGCAGAATAGGATCAGGCTCACCAACTGTTTTCTCCCTTCAGCTTGATCCCTGCTATTCCCCGGCACTGAGCACTGCTTTCTCTGGCCTTATCTTCTCAGCCGCTTGCACCTCGCTGGCGAAATCTCAAATCCCAGCCATACCTAGAGGCAAGGCAGCCAGCGCTAATATGCTAACGCTGCACGCCATTCAACAATAGTTTCCTAGCAACCCCTTTCTGCTACTTTCTGAATAAAATCTGCTTCTGTAGCTGTTAATGACTGTGTGGTTTAGCACAAATGTGTGTAGAAATGTCCGTGTGTGTAATTATGTGAGTGCATAATGTCCGCCTGTGTACCGTAAGTGTGTAACAGGTGCAGTAATGAAGTGCTTGTGTAAAAATTAACTTGTGCAAAAATGTGTTTTTAAAGAGTCAAGTTCAGACGATTATTTTAGTCTCTGGTTAGATATATCTTTAGTGGGCTGGTTGAAAATGAATTGTAAGCACATGTTATGTATTCTTCATGCAGGCATAGGATGGCATCAAAGTGAACATGAGAAAAAAAAAAAAAAACTTGTTGGCATTGGATATGTGCAAATTTGGCCGCCTTGGCCTAAAAGTTACCATCTGCTTTGAGCAACACTATGAGATGAGTTGACTAAAAAGCATTTGTCGGCATCAGTACCACTGGAAACAAAAGAGACCGTCTGTTTTCTCTTTGTGAACAAAACTCTATTATTAGTTCAGCCTATTTAAATCAAGCCACTGAAGTATTAGTGGATGTTTAATAGTTTGTACCATCATTAACAAAGGGAACACAGAATTATAGTTATATAAGGGATATAATGAAGCTTTCAAAAATCACATCAGAAGAAAAATGATATGATCACAGTCTTTGTTATATGTCCAAAACAACACAGACAACCTGACAAGCGACCTGTAGTGGCCATGTAAAGGTGGACACTGCTACTGTACAGCAGAATGATTGAGCACTCGTATAACCTGATCAGACCTGATGCAGCAGAACCATATCTATCTATTTTTTATTCCACACATTCTTTCTTGTCCAAACCTGACACCTTACATTACCCACAGTGCAACTTGACCATCAACAGTTTTGTCGGGATTCAGGTGTGTTAGCCCGGAGCCTCTAGCTTCAGAAGTCTGCTAGCTCACCTTGTTGTAACACTGCATCCCTGCATTCTTTTTCCTTCTGCCCCACCACCACCAGAGGACATTTACCAGACTTCACACAACTCCCTCTTGAGCAACAACAAGCTTTATATTACATTTTCTTTCCTGTGACCTGTAAGCTGATTTGTTTAAAACTGCTCCCTGAGCTCCTCTTTGATAGCCCTACAAAACCTTTAATGGCAGAAGGTTGGTGTGGATGAGTGGGTCAACAAAGTGTGTGACAGACTCTATCTGACTGCTGTTCATCTTTGACTTATCCTTAACTAAGAGTGTGAACGTCACTGACCAAAGTCAAAAATGAACTGCCTGATAAATATGTGAGGCTTTTCACAGCCAATAAAGAGCGACTCAGACTGGACTCTTTTTATTTCACGGCTTTTTTCTGCACTTTTCTTATTGGCTAGGATAAAAACAAAAAAAAAAAAAATAAAACAAGCAGCAACCTCCAGTGCTGGGAGCTGAAGCCAGTGCGGAAGTGCTAAAAATTGTAATTGAGTAAGTCAGTCTCTGTAAGTCCCCATGTTCAAATGTCCAACTTCACAGCAGAAATAAACATGTTTACAGCCTGGTACAAAAACTGTTTGGGTCTCTATAGCAAATTTCATGGCTCATAACTGTGAGGGGCTGATTTTATTATTATATTATAATTATTATATTAAGGCTTAAAGTTGCGCATAATTAACAGCACAGGAGTGTGCACATGTGGTTTGTTGATGAGGTTTGACAGTGGACTGGCAACATAAGCAAACAATCCCACGACCATCCTCATGTTTTGATTCTGACATTGCTACATTCTGATTGGTGCACAGAAATATATAACTTTTTTTTGTTTTGTTTTTTTGGCCTTTTCAAGCTTTATTTCTGATAGAGACAGCACTGTGGGGAGAGAGAGATGGGGAATGACATGCAGCAAAGAGCCACAGGTCGGATTCAAACCCCAGATTCGTGCATGGGGTGGCTGCTCTACGAACTGAGCCCCAGACGTAAACATTTTCCAAATGAGCCTCGCCCACTTCAGAAGAGCTCAGACAAATCCATTACAAACAATTAAATATATAAAATCTTGAAATATTTCAAATTGTTCTGACTGTTCAGGTAGAAAATACTGTGCTCACGTGGAACCAAATCCTATCAGACTCCAAACATCACCACAGCAGGGCCGGTCTTAGCTATGGGCAATGTGGGCGGTCGCCCAGGGCGCATTCTCCGTGGGGGGCGCACGAGCGCCTGAAAAAGGAAAAAACCTTGCGAATTTTCAATACCGCTCATTAAGTTAGCGGAGCGGGCGCCCTGGGAGCGGGGTGTTGACAAGGCAGAGGGGGGCGGCGGACAGACTGATGGGGGCGCAACAGAGCAAATAAATAGAGACATCATTAGGCTGTGGTTTGGAGGTAGAGCAGGTCGTCCACTAATCAGATGATCGGCGGTTCAATACCCTCCAGTCTGCATGTGTGTCCTGGGGCAAGATACAGAACCCCATATTGCTCCCGAGAATGTGTCATTGTGTCATTGGTGTATGAATGGTTAGCTCCTAAAGCGCTTTGAGTGGTCGGAAGACTAGAAAGTACTATATAAGTACAGTCCATTTACCATTAAAAAGGAAGAAGTCTAGTCAAGAGAATGAAAACAAAGTGACCAACAGGTTCACTCGTCATTGTGTCCTCTCCTCTGATCCCTCCATTACAGTGAAGTCGTGCTGTTTGTCGGCATGGCATATGTTCAGGTGTGGGACTGAGTTGATGGTAATTAGCACAGTGTTAACAGGAACATCAGGAGCAGCCTTGAGTAGGATTCACTGGGATGACGCGTGAAGCTGAGCTGCGGCAGCTACTATTCATCAAAGCACTGCAAAGTCACTGCAGGCTGTTGGCTCCTTTACAAAATACTTTCTAAAGTACTTTTTTTTCTATCCCCTGACTTTTTGGAGAACTTGTGAGGGAGGGTTGTTTCTGCTTTGTGTAACAGGGAATTAGGGGCTTTAGTGTGAGCGATGGATGTGGAATTGTAATCCTGGTGTCTGGCTTGTCGAGGAGCCAGAGAGCAAGATTTACGACACCTGAGGGTCTAAATGGTTGGCCTTTGAGATAACTGGATGTGTGTGTGTGTGTGAGTGTATTTACAGCCCTGAGAAGCCCATAGATTTCATGTCTGGAGTCTAAACTCTGACCTGGTTGACCTGCCGTGTTGTGAGGAACACAGGTGGGTCTCAGTCACACGCAGACAATATACTACTTATGTGCAATACAATCTGGATCAAACATGGAACGATCAGCTTGTTTCATTTAACATGAGGGAATAAAACATCTAAATCAGCACTGGGGGTGCAGTCAGAGGGATTTTACTGGCACAAAGAGGCTGTAATATATCAGCAAGAGTTTGCAAATGTGTCTCTTCAATGCTGGTCACTCTGCTGAGAGTTCAAGCTTTTAAAACAGGCACAGTTAGTCTGGCTGTGTTTGCTGGGATAGCTAAACACACCCAGGCTGGCTCTGTGTGTCTTCTAGGATTGCTGTTGTCTCAAAATTTGTTGCGTCCACGCGTCGATTCTAGCAAGGTGCAGTGTGTTCATGCTGGAAAAGTGACAAACTGAAGTCATATGCAAACTAAACAACACATTATTTCTGAGTGTATTGTTGATAGACATTACTCTCCCACAGTGCAATGCTAAAGGAAACAGTGGAGATTCTTTCAGCCGGAAAGAAGAAGAAAAAAAGTTTCTTCATGGAAGTCAGAAAACAGACAAATAACTGTGGGAAACAGTATTATTATATTAAGTTTATTGTGACAGTGACATTTTAAAGTCACAGTTTTATTACACATGTTCCTGATTTCACTGAGAGCAACGCTTTGATCACACATTCACACCTGGAAGCTGACCAGCCTTACACAAGGGCCCCTCAGTGGTCCTAATGATGGAGGGGCAAGTGCTTACGATCTGCTGAACATGTAAACACAGTGAGTCATTGTTCCTGGCTTAATAAATGAAATCTAAGAATAAACAGGCATATTTACATATTGAACAGTGACACCTCTTGTACGTCTTCTCGACGTTGTTGTCTCAACAACAACTTCCTGTCCTTCGCCAACCTTCACCCAGATGGATCTTTCCCCACACACTTCCAGTGGCTAGGGGACAGAATGATTTGCCAAAAACTTAAATTCAATATTCAGTCAGTAGGTCTTTGACAAATTTTCAGGATTGTTCTTGGCATGCTGTCAAAGTTCCCACATGACATGCAACAAAACAACTATTGGTTCTTGGTATTTAGTAGAAGTGGTGACATGAAAAAAAAAAAATCTTTTATATTTTCATTGTTTTCTTTTAAAAAAAATGTTGTAAGGATTAAGAAGCTAGAAGTGAAGCTTCTTATTATTTTATACAGCTATCAGAACATATTAAACAGTGGAAACTCAGTAAACAGCAGTTTGTCAAACTGGCAGGCTGCTTTCAAACAGAGCTGTAAAGGTTGAATATCTGCTGCTCTAAAAATAATATCAATAATTCAACAACTTAAAGCACTTTATTCACTTTCTTATCAGCAAGACGTGGCAGTTTAACAGCAGTAATATTCATAGATCTACATTTGAATCATTACATCCATTTTAGAAAATCCTTGCTTTGGTGGGCTTCTGTGTAAGTCATTCAAGGCATTATATGGCACTCATGCTTATCATCCTTTTTTTGGGAATAAGGTATAGATTACTCCACCTATCCTCAGCACATACATATACATACACCGATGGTGCCATGAAAGGTGCCAATTGCTCATCAGTTTTAGGAGCTAATCATAAATATACATGATATCACAAATATTTGATCTATGCAGTCTCTGTCCAGCATGTTTGTCATGACATTTCATGCATGATCCCATACCAGGTGGCACGTTTCTGGAAGTTTCCTCTCTTGGGGATCTTCACAATGATTATAATATTTTCTTAATTCCAGATGTTTCTCAGGGCCTTTCTAGATGTTATTGGTCAGCCTTAAGCATCTTAGCGTGGTTGGAGTTGATACCCACAGGTTTCCTAGCATTCATAGCTTTGATGAACTTCATGCACAAACATCAATGTTCAGGATGTCAAGTGCATGGGAGAGGTTGTCTGGTTCTTCAGGCTCTGACTGATTAAGCAAATCTCAGAAGTATTCAGCCTCATGCTCTATAGTTATTTTCCTGACAGATTTATACAGTTCAGGAGCTGAGGGCTTTTTGTGTCCACTCAGGAGCTTAGTAATCATTGCCAACCATTAGCAGTTAGTAAACAGTAGAAATCATTTTTAACAATGCAATAAAATCAAGGGTAATTAGCATTAATCCTGATTATTATCAAGATTGTTTTACTTAGACATAGATTAAAAAAGGCTCCAACTATCTTAGCACAAAACTGTATTAATCACTGATTTAATGACACACACACACACACACACACACACACACACACACACACACACACACACACACACACACATGCATTGCAAACTGGGAGTGAAATGCCCATGAAGGATCAGGTGCTTACTTCAAGTCCAAATGTATTAAAAACAGCAATGTTCCCATTTTGATGCTTGTTGTGTGTAATCTCTTTTCCTGTCTTTATTGTTTTTATCTCTAAGCAAGAGATGAATAGCCCTTAACAATGTTCAGTAGTAGTGTGCTGTATGCAATACTTATCTACATGAACACGACCTGGTAGATTTACTCACAGTCTTGTATGTGCTGTATGCTAGGCCATACTTATACAGACTTACACATAGACATTCAGACAAAGCCACATGGGAGCTAACAAATTAACTTTCAGTTCCAGTAGCTGCAGTGAGCATGATGAATGTTGAGACTAGAAGGATGTATAAACCAAGACATTGTATTGTACAAAAAAGAGTAATGTATATAATGTGCATTTTTTGGTTTTGGTTGATTGGTTTATTAAACAGACCCAGGCAACTTGGATCAGACATAATGACACACTGAAACAGTGTGTAACAGGTAAGTGAATGCAGGAAATGTTAGCAACAATGCTATCATCAGTTTGGCTCGAAGCTTTAGTAGACTACATAACAACTAACTCTTAATGAGGTCTGTTGTGCTTGCTGAGGTAGTTAATATTCCATGAGAATCTCATGTTAATTATGGGATGGAAGTAATTGTGTTTCCTGAAACAGTCAGACCCTCAGGTAACACGGGGGAAACAGATGTTGCCCGCTTGTAATTCTGCAAAGCTAATAAGCCCAAATCAAGCCTGATTTTTTTTTTTTTTTTTTTCCTAAAATGAGTTTTTTTGTTGGTAAACCCTTGTGTAAGCAAGAAGTAGAATGTGTGTCTGGGCATCTTGCCTCCAAGGATTTGTCCAAGGCAATTTATTATGGTGGTATGTAGAATGTATAAAAAAAAAACTCAGTCCCTGAGTAATTCCCCTCATTAATGAAGTTACATTTACTGAAATATTATTAGTATTAGGCACTATCAAGTCAGCACTTGTAATCATGTTTGGACTCAAAAACAGGATTTAAAGGTCAGGTGTGTAAAATGTACAACGGATATGGAAAATAATATTTATAACAATGTTTTTTTGTTTAGAATGAGACCTTTTTGTTTATAGAGGGAGCAGTAGACCATGCTGAACCTTCAGGTTTCTACCCCAAAACAGACAAACTCCACACTGGTTCAAGACAGGGACATTTTTTTTGCACATTTCGTGGCCACCATAGTATCATGGCATGATAGACCACAGGCTGAACTGGTCCACAAAAAATAGAAAAAGAAAAAGAAAGAAAGAAAGAAAGAAAGAAAGAAAGAAAGAAAGAAAGAAAGAAAGAAAGAAAGAAAGAAAGAAGAGTGTGGGGTGGGGTTGGTACTGAGAAAAAAAGACCTATAGCAGAATAGCTCTGAGCACAGCCCAGTGTGAGAGGAGGGCGAGTTTACAATAGACCAGTAGTGCAGTCCAAAGGCAGTAACACACTTAAGTGTGCATTCAAACAAGATCAGGCATTATTTGACTCGTTGTGTGACATCATTTTGGTAACATTACCACACCAAACCAAAAGGTGGGAGTAGTGCACCTAAAAGCACTTTTCCTGTCCACATTAACCGAGAACAGAGAAGAAGAAGATACCGATAAGAACCCTTGACCTAGAGCTTTTCCTTCATTTCCTCTCTGCGAACCAAAACAGATGGATGAAGAATCTTCTTGCGATTGCTGTTTTGCATCGCAGACAGCAACCCAGACGCAGACGCCGGCTAGCCTGGGTACACGAAATAAAGTTATGTTCTGGATCTGGATCTACCTCTCCCCCATACGCCGACACTGTTTTTCACCCCAGTGGTGCAGACTGCAAGTGACGAAACGGACCACGGCCATTAAAATGAATGGAAAAAACAGTCAGAATCCAGCCTAACCGAGGAAAAAAAGATGGTAGTGATTGTGGTCATGAAGTTTTACTGTCACATAGAGGTACAGTCAGAGTGAACAGTAATACGAACAAACAATCACACATTAGGGTTAAATTCTTCTGCCCCCTGTTTATCACTTTGTGGGATAACTAAAATGTGCATGTGTACTTGAGAGCATTCCTTTGGTATGACCTGACTGAGGAGTCGATAAATCATCTCACTTCCTGTCTGACACATGTAAGCTCCATATCAAGCCCAGGGAAAGATGGTCAGCTCCAAAAAGCTTTCTTAATCCTTCCAATGCATTCTTTCCAGCAACTCCTCTGAGCTTTCCCCCTGTAACAGGATAGTTATCTAGTCGAGCAGTAAACCTGCAAAAATACAATCATAATAGCATCTCCACTAAGGACAGAAAGTGAGGGGAGAAACAGTCAAGGGGGGGAGCAACAGAGGAAAAAGCAGGGATTGTCTATAGTGTGGTAAGTGCAGTCAGGTGCACTGCACAACGTTGGGTTCACTCCAAAATACTCCCTCCACCATTATGAAAAGCATTAGTATCAAATAAACAGTTAACCCGGCCTCGATCGCACTGTTTCGTTTGCCATGTGAGAGCTCTCAGGCTTTACTAAAACATTACTTCACTTTGCCATGATCTAGAAGCAAACTCAACATCTCAACCAACAGGTCAACAACGATGGCAGTAATGCAGACTGTGTGTAGAAAAGGTGTCCAACTTGGCGGTGTCATGGCCAGGATTGTGTTTTCTGCCTGATTAAGTGGTGTGGCGATGGATGGAAGGTTGGAGGAGGTTGTAAGAGATTTTTAGCTGTTCCTGTCTCAGATGTCAACTCCTATCTGCACTCACAGTGAGGACTAATAAGAAATACCTTCCTATGAAAACACCACACAAAAAGGCAGGCTTGTATTTCAGACAACTAATGCAAATAAATGTGAACTACACAAATAGCAGCCCACATTTTTGCACACTATCAATTCAACATTTTTAAACATAATTTAGATAGACAGTCAATGTCAAGCCTGGCCCTGACACCCACCAACTCACCTAACAAACAACGTGTGTCAGCAACACCCACAGGTATAAGTGCATTAAAAGAATTCTGAGGAAATATATTAAACCTTAACCCCTCCTTCATCCTGCAGTCACATTTCACGCTCATCACGTCTCTGAATCTACAGCATCGTGGGGAGAAACTACAGAACATGTCACTACTCGCCCACTTCTGCATTCATTTTCCTTGATGAACATCTTGCCCTAATCCCAACCAATGGTTTCCAGTGCCTAATCCATACCATATTTAAATGAATGGATAATCACACCCTAGATTATGACCTGCTCACTGTAACATTTCTCATCCCTCATCCTTCTTCTATTCTCTGCAGCCATGTCCGTGTATGGGGGCTCCACCTGGCTGAATGCATGTGGTGTCTTGTGAATCTCTTCCCAAATCTAACCTGACTTTAAACATTATTTATTAAAAAAACTGTGTCAACCACACACAAATTAAAGTTATTGCGCTAACATAAACCTGAACAGACTTTTGGTGAAGGATGTTTATCCTGGATGAAGCAGTGAGCTCTCCACCTCTACCAAACACACACACACACACACACACTCACACACACACACACACACACACACACACACACACGCACCTGCAAACACAAAAGTAAGCAGGAATTTACTCACACTTTTACATCATCCACCACACAAACACATGACAGTTCCCCCCCTACACACACACACACACACACACACAATCCTGAAATCACTGTGATGCATACACCACCACCCCTGTACATACCAGCCTCCCCCCTCTCTTGCCCTTCTCCCCCCCCAGCTAGCTGCTGCTGCTGCTGCTGTCACATTGCATTTCCCATCGTGTCATTTTGGCCAGAGCCTCATATCCAGCGGGGACAAAATGAAGTCTCCTCGGAGAGAGAGCGTCCTGCGAGGTGCGAGTGCCAGCTCCAGCGTCTCCTTCTGCCAAAAGCCAGGAAGAAGAAGGAGAGAGAGGGGGGAGGGGGGTAACAACCCCCTGACTCTCCTCCATTTTACATTTCCTCTGTGCTCATTCTCTCAAGAGCTCCTCATCTATTTTGCCAGCCGAGTTCGTTCAGAAGGCCGCCTTGTTAAATAAGGCATGAGTCATCTATGGCGTTCAGCACTGAAATGATGCCGCCCATTTCAGTGCGACTGTTGTGAGCTGGTTGTGGCTGTGGAGGCCTGCAAAAAAAAAGATGAAAGAAGATAAAAATAAAAAAACAAGACGAAATGATTGGGATTAAAATTTTACTCAGAAAAAGATTGTAATAATTGCCCGTCTTTCTTTCTTTTTTTTAAGATTCAGTTTTGTGCCCAACTGACTGACTGAGCTCCATCTTTATTGAAACGGACTCAATTTACAGCTATGCCTGGATGTAGTCGGGCTATGAAAAAGCCATGGATTTTTACATGCATCACATCAGTGTCCATTGATACTGCTGCTGACAAAGCAACTATACTGGCCAATCAGAGAAAAGGCTAACATTATTACTATTGAAACTGCAGATGGGTAAGAAATTAGAAAGAAAAAAACATGACTAAATTAGTGGAAAGACATAATGAATGCAGATATAATACCTCAATGGTGTGATGAGCATGAAACTATCATATACTGCTGTACTGCCTTCATGTCCACCCAGCTGAACACATGGGGGATTTAGAGCAGCATGTGACAGTACTCTCCACCACTGCCATCAAAGTCTTATCTGAATATAGAGTTCTACATACATGGAGAATCTATGACATATACATACATATAATCCAGAGACCCAGGAGTAAGAACATTTTCTCTTTCATATTTGTCGCCCAGCAGCTGCACAACCTGTTGGTTCTGAATGGGAATGAAAGCATTCAAGATCAAGTTTAAAAGAAACCCTATTATTTACATAATACTAGTGTCTGGTATGTTTGTGATGATGCTAAACAGCAGGGCAGCAAACAGATCTTACTGACCATCTGGATTTCACTGGATGCAGAATCCTCTTTACACAACAGTAGAACTTACACTTCAGTGATGATAGAGAGAAAGAAAATAACCTAAGAGCACATCATAGCATTTCTAATTTATAGCACTCAGTTGTTTGTTACTTATGAAACGGCTACAGGAGCTTTACTGTTTCAAAAATCATTGTGATGCTACACTGGCTTCTAATCGTGTGAGTGGTGCCTCTGTCATCATCACCACTGTGAGACCATCTTGGAAGGCTGAAAGACAGACGCCGAGCTAGGCAGACTACTGTTGGACTACTAAGTAATATTAGCTGGGTGCTATGTTGACCTTGCATGATGTTTGGCTGTTAGCAAAGTTATAATGTAATCCGAACAAATACTCGAGTACAGCTGTGGTGTAAATAGCGCTCTGTAAGTGTGCTGTGTCAAATTACAAAATATAACGTGAAAAATGTGTGCATGTGCTGTGTATACTAATTTAAAGCTGCACTAACACTGGATGGAAAAACAATGTGAAAAGTTATCGTGTTTTGTGTTGGCTTGATTTTCTTTATTGATTTAGTCCATTCAGCTCTCATCAACAGGCAGCTGGTTTCAGTAAAAAAGTAGTACCTGAGACCAGCTGGTGAACATAGTGGAGCGTTTAGCAGCTAGAGACTAGATGCTGGTGGAGACCAAACCAGAGGCAAAAGGAGAGTGAATATTGGTACTACATTCATCAGGTGTCCACAAACATAACTGACAATAACAAATTAGCAGTGTTAGCGGTGATGATGTGACAGAGTTTAGGCTTCACAGCATAGCATGTCGAGAACCTTACTTCCTGATTGTATAATTGGATAACAACCCCACCATCACTGCCAACGAGGACTCCAAACTGTTGGAAGGTGAGATGCAGGGTGGCATGATACAACGCGAGGAAGAGAAAACATCATGCTGGCACAGACTTATGCTGGAAAAACAGACAGATTTTTATTTGCAGTCTCAAAAAAAAAAAAAAAAAAACAGGAGACAAAGAAAAAAACGGAGGGAAAACTGCAGCGTTTACACAGCTTGCACAGTTCATGTGCTTCTCTTCAAATGAGACATAAAACAGTGCCTTCTCTCCAATGAGCCTACCTCTCTGACTGAAACTGGCCTATGAGGTCAGAGCTCTAGACTTGAGTGTTGACAAGAAATATACACTGAATTTGTTCAACCAACAAGGTCTCACTTTATTCTTTGTCATTTCATCACACATCCAATCAAATCTGAGAACTCATGCACCACACAGGAGGAGCTTTTCATTACATCATGTCATGTTTTTAAAGAAATAAACTGAAGTCCCATGTTGAGTTGAATTCTCTTTCTTCTTCTGCTAATTTAGTTTAGTAGCTAGTGAACAACTAATTAGATTCATTCACACATCAGGGTATGTGTCCATTCCAACTAAGCCTATATTTTTAAATCATAAGCATTCTGCTTTGAATAAAGAGTAATGCATCAGAATGGTGATGAAGAGTAATGGACTTAATTGTATTTATATAGCAGCTACCGACCGCTCACACTGCTATTATAACATTTGTCACACTCATACACTGATGGCAGAGGCTGCCATGTAAACCAACTGTACTGAGTCTCGATCCATTCTGCTGGTTAACTGTTACTTTCACAGAAACTGATAAGAGCTCCAGTAAAAAGCCTATTTAAAGATTATGGACACTAATATTTGCATGACAATAATGCTTTAAATATAGCAATATAATATATAAAATATATGTATTTCATTACATAGAAGATATTTAAAGTCTATGGGTGGGTGGTGGTTGCTGCATATGATTAGGTTTAGACTAGACCAGGACATTGTGCTGTTGTGTTGATGAGAGTTTCGATGTTGAAACACTGACCACTGGCTCATGCAGGACTCTGTGAAGCAGAGTTTTAAGCCCACACACACAATTATGTGTTCAAGAGCCTGAATACAACCAATGTTTATGTTCAGAGTCTATGGTCTCCACACACATTGGCTTAAAACTAGCAGCCTCCTCTCCTCTTTGCTGTGGCCTTCATCCTCCTGGGGGGCGCCATTCTCTCAGGCACAGACCCATCCGACCTCCCAGAGGCCCTGAGGATGGACAGCAACTTGCCAGTATCAGTGGGTGTAAATGGCCTACAGCTCCACAAGGTTACTCGCATGGTTGAACGGAGTGGCAGAATACTGGCTAGTCGACGATGTCTTGTTGCCATAGTGTGGAAGCAGTGTTGGGCACCTTCCTGTCCCTCTGCCATGGTGCACCCAAAGGGATTCTGAGGGACATACAGTATATACACAAGCCATCAGTGACCATTTGTAAAATAGATGCTTATCAGCAGGCCCAGTGCTCTGCCTGAACTACTGTATATTTCATAGAGAGTGTGTTATATTTCACAAATGAAGTCGGTAATAAAATGTTAAAAACTGACAGAAATGATGTTAAAACTACAAAAATATATCCAGCTACCTGCCATTTTATTTAGTTTCATACTTCAGTCTGAAACTGTGTTGGCTGATTTAAGATAAGCAGTAAGCTGAGACTCGCTCCAAGGTTTTTATCACGTCTGTCCTCTGTCCTCCAGTAACTGGACCAGCACTGACACAAAGTCATGTTTGAGGTATTTTCAGATATTCTTTATGGTATTTTAGAGTTTGTCATTCTCATCCTGATCCTGCACTCAGGGGTGTGTACTCATTTTGCATCCAATGAAATGCTTCCTGGAGTGCTTCCTGTTTGATCCAGTCTTTGAGTGACTGCTACCAGGCCTCACTGATTACTGTATGAAAACACAACTTTAGAACTTTATTCAAACTTGATCAGATTTTCTGCACAATATATTTGCTGCTTTCCTCTCCGATGTCCTCCTGCTTCTCAGCTTCAACTCTCTGTAATGTACACAGTTTATGATGGACAGATAGCTTTGGCCTAACCACTTGCTAAAGTAAACTTCTTTTAACTGTTGCTAACTAAATCTCTACTGCAGGCAACAGAATCGGGCTCAGCAGCTGGACTGGACCATGTTTGAATGCAGCCTCTAAGACCAACAGTGACTCTGGAAAGATTTCAAGGTAATGAACCACTAACTGTGGTTAGCTCTGTCTGACTCAACCCTGAGATGACAGGAGCCTAACCTGGCAAGAAAATCTCTTCAATAGGCATTCTGTCAGACTGCTGTTTTGTGAGGTTGTGTTGGCATCAATGACTATAAGTCATTGGTATAAAGAATGAGTATAAAAGAATGGACAGAGTCTGAGTGACGTCACCCAATGGTTTGCAAAGCACTGATTTGAAAAATATGCAGCACTGGTTGCACCATGTTGGCTGTACTGCTCTTTCCTTCGTTCAGCTAATCTAAATATCAGACGTTGATCATCAGTGGACCTGAGGCAGGCTGAATGAATACTCAATCAAGCGGTCACACTGTTAATTCTACGCAACTTTGAGCCTTAATATAATGTGAACAGGTGAGTTGTATATAAATTCACCCTCAGTACAGTTGTCATGAATGGGGAAATTAGCTATAGAGACCAAAAGTGTTTTTTGTACCAGGCTGTAAACATGTTTATTTCTGCTGTGAAGTTGGACATTATAACACAGCTGCTTATGGAGACTTCTGGAGCCTGTCTGCTCAAGGTTTGAGGAATTCATTTTTTGCACTTCCGCGTTGGTTTCATATGCCAGCACTGGAGGTTGCTGCTTAGTTGACACTGACACTAGCTCATAGCATTAGCTGCAGTGCAAAGCGGTGGTGTAATGCACACATGCAATTGGAATTTGATTTAAACACCAATCAATATATGTGAGTCCCTGCCAGGAAACATTTAAAATAAGGAAGTAAACAGCACTTTGCTTCATGTTTTATGTGGGATTTAAAACCTACCTGCAGAACTCTGACTAACATGAAGCATGTTACCAGGCAGTCATTGAAGAAACCTGAAATCTTAGCATTGATTCAGAGTTTTGGAGCCAGGCTATACTAACATCAAGTGATGACATGAACCTCTTTAAGATGTAAATGAGAGGTTTAGATTTCTGCTGGGAGACTTTAAAGCAGCTGAAGCACATGGAAAACAAACAGCAGCAGCAGCAGTGAGGTTGAGTTGAGTTCATTAGTACAGTGAAGGCCCTCTCTGATGGTATGTGTGATGTGCAGAACGCTGCCAGCCTTCATATCCATCACTCATTAACATTCCCGTTACCTCTCACACTGATATTGATTTGACTCCATGAATTAGCACCCTTTTTCTTCCTTCTACCCACACACTCCCTCTCTTGCCTTCCATTATCATGCTAACTCGACACTGCCTCCTTCTCCATGTTTTTCTTCCTTTTTTTTTTTCCAGTGCTCACCCCGCTGTCTCTGTGGGTTAATGCGGGAACATTGGTATTCTTGTGCTGAACACAGGACAGAAGATGGGATGTGTAGCAGGTCAAGTCTGCCTCGCTTTCATCCCGGTGCCTTTGAACAGATAAAGAGACTCTAATTGCATTTGCATAATCACACTAAGACAAAGTCACACACCACACACAAGCGCACACACTTCCCAAGAACGGTGAGTATGCACCCTCACAGATGAAGATTCAAGTGTTGATTTAAACTTCATGAACAAAAATGTTTAACTGCACACAGTCCACTGCAGACTCGCAGTGACAAATCACTTTTCTGAGTAACCGTTTGTCATATTACCTGTTTGTGTTTGGTTTATTCATTGCTCATTATATCACAATCTAATTATTTATATAATAATTAAAAGTGGTTTAATAGTGGTTTCATCCAATTAATACTAAACACAAAGTAAAGCTACGACTGTGATCATGACCTTTGTGCCTTTGAAATGAAGCCAATGTTGCGGTGCCAACACTGCAGTTCCTCTTCTCGTCCACTTGAGGCTGGCTCCAGAAGTGAGTCAGTCTCCATAAGTCCCCATGTTCAAATGTCCAACTTCACAGCAGAAATAAACATGTTTACAGCCTGGTACAAAAAACACTTTTGGTCTCTGTAGCTAATTTCCCCGTTCATGACAACTGTACTGAGGGTGAATTTATATACAACTCACCTGTTTATTCCATTCTCTTCCACTTATCTGGGGTCAGGTCGTGGAGGCAGAAGATCCAGCAGGGCACTCAAGACGTCCTTAGCCCCAGTAACACATTACAGCTCCTCCTGGAATTCCCAGCAGGTTTTGGGTCTCCTCCCAGTCTGACGTGCCCGGAACACCTTTAAAAGGAGGTGCCCAGTGGGCATCCTAATCCCAGATGCCTGAACCACATCATCTGCAAAGAGCAGAGTTGCAATCCTGAAGTTCCCAAACCGGACACCTTCCTCACCCTGGCTGCACCTTAAGCTCCAGTCCATTATTATCACAAACAGGAATGCGGACAAGGGGCACCCCTGGCGGAGTCCAACACCCACTAAGAACATACTTGACTTTGTGCCAAGAATACGGAAACAAATCTCACTTGTTGTACAAGGACCGGATGGCTCATACCAACGGCCCAGTACCCCATACTCCCTCATTACCAGAGAAGCACCCAGGGGACACAGTCGAAAGCCTTTTCCAAATCCACAAAGTATGTGTAACCTGGATGGCTTGAGTAACTAAGCTTCATTCAGCCCACCTCAGCTCTACCCATGATCCAAGCAGGACTGCCAAGATGGCGACACTTAGAGGCACCACACTGAGCTTTACAATGTCTCTTCAGAAACTTCAGATGTATCTATGTTTTATACAGTCTGTGTGTTAAACACATTCATCATTTAACATTTTTACCTGATGATAGTGGCAGATTTTTTTCAATTACAACCTAAATTTTCACAGTTCATCCTGAGGGAATTCCTCATGGGAATTCATCTGACATTTTGCTCAAAACGACGATGTAAACCTTCTGGTGGTGGCAGATGAAAAGTCAGCAGATCAATTGTAGGATGAATTCTCTGGGAACTATAAATGTCTGTACCATTTTCTTCCCAATCCATCAACTAGACATCGAGCTGACAAATGAAAACCTTGACCTGCTAGTGGTGCTAACCTTTCCCAGAATGCCCCACACAAGAATAATAAAAAAACACATTTTAAAATAAATAAATCAAATCAAATTCTGGCGAGTGTTGTCTCTCACAGTAGTAAAATGGCAAAGTAGTGCTGACTGCTACAGGAAGGAGTTCATTACACCAACAGACTGTTGGCCTGTGCGGTTCAATCCATATAAACACTGAGCAAAGCCAGGCTTGTTTTCTCTACCCAGCCTCATTTTACTTCATCAACACCACTCCTCAGAAATGTCAACATGTAACATGCACAGTTGTTGCCAAGGCTCACACATTTGAGCATGCATTGGAGTCCAACAGCACAGCAGCCGTTCACAATCACACTGAACGAGTAATAGTCATATTTTCTGCTCTATGTTTTCTTCTGCTGGGTTCTATTTTAGGATTTTCTGCTCTGTTTTCTCTCCCGGTCTGCTCTCAGTTTATGGATGTGCAGCAGGAATGTTAAGCAAAAAACAGGGCGAACTCCTCATTTAATTATTATTCAGTCATTCTTCATGAAAGGTCAGTAGAAATTAATTGGGGGGCAGCACATGATAGATTCATCTAAATGTACTTCTTTGTGCAGCCTTTGTTCAGTGACCAGTCAAGGTTTGAGCCTATGAAGCCTGTTAGTGCTGCATGTGATGAAATGAACATGCAGAGAAAAGCTCAGGATATAGGCTGTTAATATGAGCTGACCAACGGAAATTCAGTTGAATATCTTGGGAGTGACATACTTCGAAGCCTTTCTGTTTGAATCAAAGCAAGGTCTTAAAATATATACTACTGGGGTTAATTGAATTCTTTCCATCCTTATGTATCTCTTTTTCTCTTGTAGTCCATTAGACAGCTGACAAATTATTGAAATAGTTCCACATTTAGTTGTTTTTTTGTGTGAAAAGATGGATGTTAATCTCATGCCTGTGTGCTGTGAACATATCTAATCTAAATGTCAAGAGAATACCAACAACCCAAGCTTACTAATTAACACAATGTTAACTATGTTCTCTGCAGAATTCACTGGGGCAATTTTAGTCTTGCCATCAACCAGACATTTCAGTTGACAAAGCAACTCTCAGACTTTCCCATGGTAGTCCCTTTAATCTTAGCTTAATAGTAAATGTTAGCCTGCTAAAATGGTAAAATGGTGAACACGGTAAACAGCACCTGACTAACATCACTATGTTGTTGATGTTAGCATTTAGCTCACTATGTGCACAGTTAGCACTGCTGTAGGCCTTATTTCAGTATGAACATCATATCTGCCTGAAGCATGAAGGGGCTACAACTACACTGTATAACTGTGTGCTCTAAAATGTCAATTCAGCTATGATACCTTGAAAAATCTGTTTTTCGTGTCAGGTCTCAAATTTGAGAGTACATGTTAGCCTCATCCAGGTAATATTATAAGGACAGACTCTGACTATGTTCAGGTCTCCGGTATAGTCATGAGTCAGCATGCATATTCCTGCTTTACATGTGCCCTGTTTTCATGAACATGATTTATGCATCTGACTTTTAGACCAGTTAATGTTCAACTAAGTCACGTAGTCAGGGATGAGTCTGGTTTTCTCACTGCTTATTCCAGCATACCATGTAAAGTTGCTTCACACTGTGCAGTGAAAGTCTGTAGCACCCATCTGTAGCACTTAGCACAGATGGTGAAAGGTGACAGTTTGGAAATGTTGAGTCATATTCATCTCTCGATCTAAACTAAAAAAAAATAAAGAAAGAATATTTGTTGGTAATCTCATATTACAGACGGAGGAAAGAAAGCGTGGAGCGACACCGGTGGGAGGGAGTTCTTCAGAAAAGCGCTGTGTGAATCTAGAGCACAGCATTCGTACACCGATTCAAAGGAAGCTCCACACTGAGCATTCTATAGCCTAAATGCTTTTAGTTCCATGTAGCTGCATTGTAATTGCTGTAATTATATGCAATTAGTTGAATGCATCTTTGTGTCTGACTACTATACCCGGTCATCACAGTACACAACGCTCAAACACTCCAACACCTCAGTGGTGGCTACCTAACCTTGAGAGACTGCTTAGTGAAAAAAATATTACGTTTTGTATCGGCATTAAAAAATATCACAGATGATTTCCGGGTATCTCACCTCCCTCCTCTCCCCCTCGTTCTCTCTCTCTTTTCTCCCACTGAGCTCAAGTTGAGAAAGAGCTCTGATATTTTAAGCCTGTTAACCTATTAAATGATTGATTACCACATTTAAGTCTGTTTCATTTTTAATCACCGCTCCAATGATGTATTTAATGGGCCCAGACCTTGATGAAGATGCCTGTTAAATAAGGTGGGTGTTGGGAGGGAGGAGGGGGGAGTGCATAAGCAGCACTCCCTCCACCTTCTCCTCTCCATAACGGCTCAGATGTATGATTTCACTAAAACCTGCACACATAAATACTTTTATATTACAAATGACTCAAATTACCATGTTTAATGGCAGCTACACGTGATCAGTGATAGAAATACTATTACTGCTCCTATATTGCCTTATATCACAGGCATAGCCAAATAAACAGTCTGACAAGAAAAGCTTAGCTTAGCGCTTAGCAACAGTAAATCCATCATGTTGTTACAGAGAAATTCTGACTTGTTTTTATTGAAGAAGGATGAACTTTTGCTGACCGCACTGCGCTTTGTCTCTGCAGGCTTTATGTTATGCTGTGTGCCTCATCTCGCCATGAGTGAAGAGCCAATCTCTTATCACGTGAAGGCAGCATTAGGTCAATGAAGTCACTCAGGTGATGTGAGTTTCATTTTGTATCCAGCTTTGAGTCAGCAAAGTACTTGGATTCATTAACCCTGTACCCTGTGGAGTCCTCCTGCAAACAAACGTCATTGTTACATTTAACATTTTCACCAGAATACACTGTGTTGAAAAGATTTGCAGATGTGTGACATGAACTGAAGCAGGAACATGTGTCACGCATGTATGTTCAAACAAAGCCAGAGTCCCACCAGTTTAGAAATATTATTCAAGTTATCACCTGTTAGCTGCTGTCTCACATCACCTGATTAAATTATATGTGACTAATTAATGTCGAGTCCATAATTACATTGACCCAGGTCAAATAATACTCACTCTACAACTGTGAATAAAAATGGACTTACTGATGATTATCAGATAATTCTTTGAGCATGTCGCGTCAGTATTTTATGTTGATATGACTAGAGATGGGAATTGATAAGATTTTTACGATTCCGATTTTATTATCGATTCTGCTTAACGATTCGATTCTTTATCGATTCTCTTATCGATTCTCATTTGGGAAAAAAGGAGAACAAACAGTTTGATCAGCATCATCTAGAGGAGGTAGTGAACTGGAGCGAGTACTAGTACAGCTGCCAGCCTCTGAGCCAGCCAGACTCTCTTCTCGTCATGGTCATCTTCTAAATGTAATGCAGAAGGCATTCGTTTAATGTTAACTGTTATAGCATGTTTTACAAAGCAGCACATGGCGCTAACATGGTGGACAGTGTGTTATTTACCTTCAGTAGTAACAGCAGAGGTGGTCATAGCCTGGCTGCTGCTAGGTTGAGATTCATCTCCAGTCCGAAGCGTGTCAAAAACACGACATTCATTTAAAAATATTGCATGTTGTGTGCGCAAATATTTCTGCATGTTCGTCGTGTTCCCTCCCGACGCTGTTATCTCCACTTTGCAATGATTGCAAGTCGAGCTGTTGCCATCTGTTTTGGTAAAATGCAGCCAAACTTTGGAGCGTTTGAACCGAATGGGTGCCATTGTTTACTACTGAATGCACTGCACGTGCAAAACTTGCGTAAGTTACGTGACGTAATTAGTCGTGCTTGCTGGAATCGATAAGAGAATCGTTAAACTGCCAAATGATTTCATGGAATTGGAAACACACAGAATCGGTACTCAACAAGAACCACTTCTTGATTCCATCCCTAGATATGACTGAGAGAGGGCCTCCAGTATATAAGTTAAAAGTCTAACGTTTCTTATCTTTGGCTGCTCATCTTATTTTCAGGTCACAGCTACAGGTTGTGAACATTAATTAGCCTCCAGCTAGAAACCGTCTCTACCTCCTCAATTAACAAAAAGTCATTATTGATATATTCACTTTCTGCCCCCTAATAAACACAATCAGGAGTCAAGGGGACTGCCTGACTAAATTATCCACTAAGGTCCTCAGAGCCGCGGCACAAAATTATCTAACTGGCACATCCTCGCCATTCTGTGCCTCTCTGAGTGTAGCTGCTTTGCTTTTGTTCTTATGGTGTTCTAAAAAAGAACTAATTATATAGTATATGATGTCGTTTTCTAGGAGTTATTCAGTGACTATGTCAAACAGCTCATTAATTCAACCTCTTTTTTAATCATTGCAAAACATGTTTATCTTCTTATGCATTTACGCGAGCTGTGGTCTCTTTTTGCTCCACATGCTAAACAAAGAGAAACAAACCACCACCACTAGTTATGTTGGAGAGCGTAAGGGCTCTTCAGATTAGGTAAAACTGTTCTGGGGTCAGCTACGACAAAATACCATCTGGTTATTTTAACATGAGACTGCTGATGATTATGGCATATGATTATGAAGTCACCATCAGACAAGGTAGATAATCAACTCACAACATGGGATTAAACGTTGTGATGAAAATGGAAGAAATGAAGATAAACACCAACTAAAATTTCCACCACACAGACGAGCAAGTCCATCTCTGCATCGGAGAAAACACAGAGGAGGGATGAAACACCAGCTGAGGACACAGCCAACATACAGGCAGATAATACATTGACATCAACCAAGAGGAATGTTTCTGGATACACCGGACCAGCACCAGCACTGAGAGGAGCTTAAACAAGGACAAAGCCTCAGACTGCACCTTAATAATGTTTCTTAATTACATATTTATTCCTTATTACTATTCATTGTATAACTCAAGCTTACAGAAATACATTTTACCACATTGTGTGTCAATTAAACTGAAGTTGAACCTGATTGATGATCGTTTTTCATTTGCAGCTGGAGGAGCGTAAACACACATGACATAGTCGACCGTAACATTGTTGTTTTTACTATAAAAGTCAAAAGCAGTGAAATACACCCACATTGTGTTAGAGGAATTCTGCAATGGATGCACTCAACATTCGACTTATTGGAATCATTTATTCACATTGTCGTGTCTTCAGTGTTTGAAGGTTGAACTAAATTGAATGTGACCATAGCAGAGCCTTTTAGGGATACGACTCACAAAGAACGAATGGAAGCACAGGCGACATTAAGAAACGGAAGCAGACTCTGTCCTCGCACATAAACACATGTACGAGCGGGCACGTGCTTGCAGACACACAGAGTCCTTGGTGGATAAAGGGGAGAGGAGAGCCTAATGGTGCATTGCAGGTGTGGTTTCAACAATCCATTTGTCAGGAGAGGCATTCAATTAGTGCTGAGAGCCAGTGGGCCAACATGACCGTCTGCGTGTGTGTGTATCCTCATGGACAATTGGTGAACACAAAATGTGTGTGACTACTTGCTATCATATTTTTTTGTGTTTGTATTTGTGCAGAGGGCTCAGCATGATGGTTACATTCTGTTAATGTACATAAATTTGAGTCAAAGTAAGGTGTGAATTGGTGTTTTTCAATGAACTACCTTGGATGTGACATCGTTAATCCAGCACCAGTAAGTCATACATCGTAAATATCGGCTGCTGTGATGAGAGAGAAGGCGTTGAAGTGTTCAGATCTTCAGCTGATTTACAGGCAAAACTATTTTATTTGTCCATGGAAGGACAAGGAGTCATGTTCTATTCACTTTCGAATACAGAAGCCCAAATGTCTTTGGTTCCCTGTGTTTAAGGCCTCATTCAGACGGAATCCAGAGGTCTGTCTTTCTGAGTCAGGGTACTTCATTTTGACTGCAGAAGTACGGGCCTCAGGATGCGCTGTGCTGGAGAAGCTGAGCATAATTCAACTTCAACTGGAGAAATTCAATCTGATGTCACTCTGTGGTGGCCGATACAACGATCAGACCCAATCAGATCAGTCAAACCTCCACAGTCAGCTGACATATGACTGAAACTGAGGCTGTGCAGGTGGAGTTCATGGACTAAACTATCTGACATCAGAATTTTTTTTTTTTTAGCACAAGACATAGAAGCACATATGTGATGGGACAGAAACTTTGACACTATTTAAATAGTTCAAATGTCTGTCAATTCTACTCATACATGTTTTCAGAACCAAATTCACAGTTTTTTTGTTTTTTTTTTCCGTTTCTTGTTTCCATCTCACCAACGTGCTCTTTTTCTCTGCTTCCTTCATCCAAGTCCGATTCTGTAAACAACTTTTATTGGCATGGGTATTTCCACCAACCTTCCCAGAAGCACTTGAAATTGTAGATAGGAGAAAACATCGCCCAACTTCAGGCTTCTTTTTTGGCAGAGAAAGAAACTCTCAGCAAGAGGGGAGGGGGAAGGATGGAGGCAAAGTCTGCCGTGTCTGTCCCTGTTCGATTCAGCTGAGAAGATTTTAATGAGCATCCGGTGAAGGCCTCCTTAACAAGAGAACGGGGTGAGACAATGAGAGCAGGACAGAAGCTTTAATAGTTTCAGAGGCTTGTCAATTGAGATGCTGATGATGGGAGAGATTGGTCAAGCGGAGACAACATGGCGGGTGGATGAGAGGGGATCGAGACAGTCTCTGACTTCTCTGCCGCTCCCTTTTCACAGCTGTCTCCTATGTGCACACACAACATATACTCAAGCCATAGTTTACTCAGAGTTGATTACCGAGTAAGCAAAAGCAAGAAACAAGATTTAGGGCTCCGAGCACAAAGTCATGGACACCTTAACTCTGTGGGCATCTCTGAGCTCACCTGCTATTAGCTCATGTTTGTGCCAGAGCAGCGAGTGCAAAAGGGCTGGGTGAAGTGGAATGGACTGAGTGTGTGTGTGTGTGTGTGTGTGTGTGTGTGTGTGTGTGTGTGTGTGTGTGTGTGTGTGTGTGTTTGTATTCTCATTGTCACCCTCAGTGGCCCGTTTATGCACATGTGGTGTGTGGTACCCTGTTCCTGATGGGCTCAGCTAGTTAGGTGTGGCCATCATCAACAATTGATCCTGAGTGAATGGCAGCCGGTCTGGCCTTCCAGTCCACATGATGCAGTCTGGTTATTGAAGCTTGGACAGTCTGGAAGGTGCCGACCAGCTCTGTCAGTTTGCTGATGTTCTTCTGGGTGTTAAAATAGTGAATGTTTATGAGTGAATGCACTGAGGGTGCTTTCTACCTACTGGACCAGGTATAGTTAAACTACTGATTACCCATGCAGAAACACTTTGTTTAGAGGAGCTGTTTTCCAGTGTTTCTCTTGGTTTATTAAGTAAAAGTTAGAGTGTGAGGTTTTCTTTCCTTTTTTGGTTTTAGAAAGTTAAGACTAATTTTAAACTTAACTCTTTTAAATAGATGTATGTCCTCAGTTTGAGCAGCATCCAGTCGCCTTATTCCTCTTGTAGTCTGACTCACTTCTTTTTATTGTATTATTAATCCAAAATCTTAGCAGTAAATAACTTCATTTTACCAAGCACATTTAGTTTTATGTAGCTCTCTTTTCCCTAAATGAGCTAAAATGAATGCAGTTTAACACAACGGTGCTTAACGAGGTTCAGATGGTGTTTTAGAAAGGTGTTGATATAGTCAGTTTGGAGGATGGATGATAGCTGAGTTGCTGAGTTATGTTGCATACTTACAGAGAACTGTTTCTAGTGTTTATCCTACCCTCATCAATATGAATGGGATGGACAAAATAATAAAAACTCCAGCACATACTGCAGCCTCTGACATGACCATAACATTAAATCAACACCTTCATAAGATGCTACAGCTGCTCTGTGAGGCTGAAGAGTAGTGCTTTGGGCTAAATGCTAACACTGCCTGCAGACATGCTCACAATGACAATCTTAATATGCTGATGTATAGCAGGTATGTTCACAATGTTCACCATCGCCGCCAAAAGTTGTTGAGATGTGTCAATCTTAACCAAAAGAAAAATCAACCTGCTGGTGGAAGTCCGTCCTCTGAAGAGCATGAGGAGAATGTCTGCAATGCAAAATTTCATGACAATCCTTTCGATAGTTGTCTTGACCAAACTGGTGGACTGACTGAAGTAAATATGATGTATGTGACAATGTAGTAATTACCAAAATACAAAAGAATCCATATTAGGATCATGAAAATGTATGGATGTACTTTGGAAGCAACAGTACTATAAAAACTCCTGTATCAGTGTAGTAATATGATACCTGTAGTCTTGCATTCACCTTAGAGCCCGTGTACTGTATTTACTTCATCTCCTCTACACTTCTAAAGAAAACAAGTTTCACAAGTTTTACTTTTTCTAAATCTTTGGCTTATTCTGAATAAACTACAGCTGTGTGCTGCTCGCATTATTTCCGCCCGCTCATCATTCGCGCTGCGCTGCCTTCACCCGCCGGTTTCTTTGTCGCCTTCTATTCAGAAACGAGCCACACAGTCCCGCCCCTTCACCAGCTCTTGCCTTTTCACCGACGTGTCCTGTTCTCCTCCCCTTCCTCCCTCTCCTCTTCCTCCTCCACCCCCTCCTTCTCCTCCTCCGGTGTTCAGATGTACAGCCGGTGTATAACTCATGTCTCGCGGATGACTAAACTCGCAGCAATCCTGACACCACACTCTGCTGAATGAATAGGGAAATATAGGGCAGTGGAGGAGTGGAGCATTCATCCAAGTGCTTTCACCCCCGTCGTGGTGTGCATACTCATGGAGAAACGACTTTTTCTTCCACCAAAGTGCACTCTGCACTTGCAAAGAAGAACGCTCATCAACTTTAGATGAATAACCACCGGTGAATGCAGTGGGGCTCGCAGCAGGGGTAGAAGTGGGGTAAAGGCAGAAACAAAAAAGCAGAGGGCGGAAACACAACAAGGTGGTAGCAGGCAAAGCGCTGGGGAGGCATATCTAGATGAAGTAACGAAATTGGTGTTATGGAGCTGCTACACTTGCCGTCCGACTCCCTGCCTGCTGCTCGGTTCGGCTCTGAAGTGCTCGTTTGTTTCTCAACCTTATCATACTTTGGTTTCCCACCCCGGTGAACACACACAGACACAGAGCAAAGGTACACACAACAGATCCATAAAAACGCTGGGAGAAAAAATAAATGTTTCCTTGAGAAAACAAATACAACGTTTCTGGGTTTTCTCAGACTACAGCGGGTGTGATGATGAGAACACAGCTCTGTTGGTGCTGAGTTTTCATGAGACCACTGTGCTTTCAATTTATCCTCTCTAACTACTTATATGCAAACCCACACACAACAACCCAATGACCCCTCAACCTTAATCATAATGCACAATCCCAACACACACGCACCCCAGCCCAGCCAATCCCCTATTTAACGCTCATACACAGCCTTGGGGGCCTCAAACCCAATTAGCCAAGAATGTGAGCTACATATGCGGTAATGGTGGCACTGTGTCACTGTCAGCTGTGTTAGCACTGGACAAACACACCAAAAAGGCTAGCAGACCAGCAGAGACCACAGAGAAAAGAGATGGTGTGTTTGGCAGCCAAACTCCCAACAGAGGAGGAAGTTGGTCAGTTAGTGTCTACAGCATTTGAGTTAACTTTTATTTGTGGCTTTTCTTCTGTGCTTGACTTCCATCAAAGTAGTTTGAGGTCATTTTATCTTATAAGTTAACTTGTGGTGCTGGGATGGTGTGTTGAACCAAGGCGAGTTAGCTGCAGAATATGTTTAGTCTCATGGTAACATGCTGTGCTGTGGTCAGCTTAAACATGCTGTTTGTTTGTTGTTTGGTCAAGTTAGTGGCTCAGGCTGGTTAGCTTAGCACACTGTTAGCATGCTAGTTAGCTTAGCAGGCCATTTAGAAGCAGGGTGTATGGGTCATTTGGTGATTCAATAAGCATGCTAGTTAGCCATGTTGTTAACCAAGATGTTCTGGTTTGTAGTCAGAGTCATATTGACCAATCACGTTGCATGATGGTGAATGTTGGTCTGTGTAGGGAGCAAATTATGCAGAATCCATTGGCCAAAATGCAATCATATTATCTGATAATGATTTGGGTTTTTTAAAGTTATCTGGATTTATATACAGATATCTGTTCATAGAGACAAGCAGAAATGTGTATTTCTTGTTATTCTAGCATGTGAATGTGCTAATCAGACTGCAGGAAGTCTTGGCCCGGATATCTGTTAATTGTATTCCTAATATCCACTGGCTGCAAGGGAAGTCCATTGCCTGTAACTGAGGTAACTGAGGGTGATTATCATGCTGATTATTGCTGTTGCTTTGTGGGTTGAGTAGCATGCTGCTGGAGGGTTGTGATGAGTGTGTAGTTGGAGAGAGACGGGTTGGTTCTAGAATGCTAGAACTCTTGAGCCTTCTTGGTTTTGTGGGCCCAACTCAATGATACAGCAGCTGTTTTAAAGGGGGGGTACCATATATCATGCTAATTAATATCTAATTATGCCACACATGGATATTAGTGCATGTCATCGTCAACTTTGAGCAACTTTTCAAGCAAGCTTTAGCTACTTTCCATTGGAAGCATATTTGTACATCTAATAATGTAATGTAGTTTTACTTTATTTAATTCTGAATGCTACTTGTAGTGGAGTATTTTTACTCAGTGGTACTGGGACTTACAGATCCGAATACTTCTCAGATCCACTACTGCTCATTACCATCAACTCTGCCAAGCTCACACACTCACCTTACAGACAAAATGAACCAGGAGAGGATGGAGGGAGTGAGATGGGTGTTTTCTCTTCATTCTTTCCGTGCTGTGAGTGACTTGGCTGAGAAGTACGAAGCTCAGCAGCGAGTCAGAAGGGAGCGTACAGAAGCAGAGGGGATGGCATGCAACAAAAGAAGAGAGGCAGAGTTGAAATGATAAGCCCTGAGGACGTGCCTCAGCCCGCTCCTCCATGGAGAATAACACGGATTGGATTTATGCTGTAGTCGAGGCTTAGAGGCTGGACTGGGGACTGAGAGGAGCTAGTCTGATTTTTAAACTGCAAAGGTCATTTTTTATAATAGTTTGGTCTGAATTAGAAATAATTTTGCAAGTAAAGCTCTTTGAAGTTAGCTGCAGTGTTATGAGATGGGCTGTGGTTCGCCTCATGGTTTGTCCTCTAGGTTTTGGGCAGATATTACAGTGTTACCCTTATGCATTTGATGGATACTACATGTAAGCACTAGTTCAAAGGCACCATAGTAGGAGGTCAATTGTAATGGCTAATGATCTAATGTAGCAGTGCAACAGAGAACCCATTCAGTAAAAAACAACCATACAAGCTTTCTACTGGGCAGCCTGTCAAGCTATTGAAGGAACAAAATCTGTATTCCAAGGATCAGTTAGTCAGTAGGAAATAGAATCTTTTCCTCAGTTTAGTCAAATAAGTGTGTTTGCATCTACTGAAGAGGGGACATCAGAAATTAAATAAGAGTTTGTAGAAGTTAAATAAAAAATGTTTTTACGAGTGGCTGAAGTGAAAAAGTTGATGTACCAATAAAAACAGAAGCACTTCAAACCAAGTGGCAGCCTCTGAAACCAACACAAATCTGTAGTTCCTTGAACCTCCACTTGAGGCTGATTACAAATCAGTCCAACAAGCTTCATTCAGCCCGCCTCAGCTCTACCCACGCTCTACGTCTTTCCATTCTTGGACTATAGGCAGGACGGCCAAGTTGACGTCACCAGCCGGAGTTGCCAAATTGAGCTTTACAACAGCTCTTTAGAAACAAGTGGCTGATGTCAGAGACTACATCCAGGTCTAATGATCAGGTTTCTGGCTTAAAAGACTCACACATACTTGTTTCATCATTACAATGTATGCACATTTTCAATAAATACACACTCCTGGCCCACCTTTATTAATGTAAACAAGCCTTTGTATGTATATCCAATGAGTTTTGAGATGGCATTTGTGGTTCCCCCATTGGGCTCAGAGTTCTTTGGCAGATGGACATACCTATAAAGATTTATGACCATTAAAGGATACATTAGGAATCAGGTTTTAAACACATACAAACACATACACACACCCTGGTGGCTTGCCTGTGTAAGTGGCCTGTGTCGAGGGGAGCAGATTAGATATAATAGAGTCCTATGGGCCACACAGCTTCCCTGTGATATAGTGGATGGGCCTGTCAGTTTGACAGACAGCTTATGATACTGTGGCTGGATGGGTGAGAGAGAGGAAAGGTGGGGAGGGGGAGGAGGCACAGGAAGAGAGTGATGGATGCCACCCCTCTCTGGTCCATAAGGAATGAGTGATCTCCACATATCTATCACCTGATGAGAGGCGAGGAGGGATGGGTGGAGAGAGAAACAGAGCACGCAGGCAGGCTCATCCAGTCCTGGCTGGTCTTTTCCAACTCGGCCGACGGGGAGTTGAGGGGTAAATCTTGTGCGCCTTATTTTGCTGATTGCCCTTCTGACAAGATAAAGAGCCTGGAAGCCCTGGGGGATGTCCTGAGCTGTCCCCTGGCCAATCACATAGCAGACAGGATGTGTAAATCTTGTGGAACACACATACACACATGCTAGCTGGCAGTGTTGTTTTGATGGATTTATGTCAACACTCTCACAAACACAAACACACACACCAACCCATGATGAAATAAACTGCAAAAGAACATAAAACGACCACATTAAATGATCATGTAAAAATAACTAGTTGTCTGAGGAACCGTGGTTCTCTAAAGTCTGGCAGCTGTCAAACTAAAAGAAAAAAGAAAGTTCACTCACTAACCTCCAAACAACCCTTTATTGTCCAACTGGGCTAACAGATTCCCTGTTAGGCCTTTAGATCGCGCTGCACTCCCAAAATAAAAACACAGTATCCAAGAACCCCGGTAAGGAGATGACTCTTTGAAACACAACACAACATTTGAAACAAATGTCATCAGATGGAACTTGGAAGTTCCCCTTTATTTCAGCATGTTGAATGTCTTGGCAAACAACAGCCAGGCTGGTGAAACTGCTGGTCTAAATCTGTGCTAGTGTTAGTTGGACAGTTAACGTTTTTAACTAATAGAGATAGAGAGACACACAGATGTACAGCAGCAGTAAATCATAAACTAACTATAAAATGTAATGGAGATATGGTAGCAATAATGACAGTAATAATATGTGTAGTGGACGTCATGCAGGACCACAGCAGCAGCCACAATCCATGATGATAATAATTTTTACTAAATTAGTTGGGGGGTCTTGCAGCGAAGCTGTGCGAAGGCACTAGACGTGTTTGTAACTTTTCCTATTATTATTACTAGAGAGAGAGAGAGAAAGTTTCCAGTAAAGGGAGATGTGACTGCATCTTCAACCAATACCCCTGGTAGTTTAGTCCTATATCAGCATAACTAAGGGATGACCTGAGCCAGCCCTAACTATAAGCTTTATCAAAAAGGAAAGTCTTAAGTCTATTCTTAAAAGTGTTGACCGTGTCTGCCCCCCGAACCCAGAATGGTAGTTTGTTCCACAGAAGAGGAGCCTGATAGCTGAAAGCTCTGGCTCCCAATCTACTTTTGGAGACTATAGGAACCACAAGGAACCCAGCGTCCTGAGAGTGCAGTGTTCTAGAGGGGTAGTAAGGTACTATGAGCTCTTTTAGATATGATGGTGCCTGACCATGAAGAGCTTTGTAAGTAAGGAGAAGAATTTTAAATTCTATTCTAGATTTAATAGGTAGCCAATGCAAGGAAGCCAAAATGGGAGAGATGTGATCTCTGATCTTGGTTCCTGTCAGAACACGTGCAGCAGCATTCTGAATTAACTGCAAAGTCCTAAGAGACTTATTGGAGCAGCCTGATAACAAAGAGTTACAATAGTCCAGCCTTGAAGTAACAAATGCGTGGACTAGTTTTTCTGCATCCGCCTGAGAGACAATGCGTCTGATTTTAGCGATGTTACGTAAGTGGAAGAATGCAGTCCTCGAAATTTGTTTTATGTGGACGTTAAAGGACAAATCCTGATCAAAAACAACTCCAAGATTCTTTACAGTGGAGCTGGAGGCCAGGGTGATCCCATCTAAAGTAACTAAGTCTCTAGAAAGAGAGTTTCTGAGGTGTTTGGGTCCAATTACAAGAACTTCAGTTTTGTCTGAATTTAACATCAAAAAATTGTAGGTCATCCAACTTTTTATATCCTTAAGGCATGCTTGGAGTTTAGTTAACTGATTGGTTGCATCAGGCTTGATCGATAAATATAATTGGGTGTCGTCAGCATAACAATGAAAATTGATAGAGTGATTCCTAATAATGTTCCCTAAAGGAAGCATATATAAACTGAATAGAAGTGGTCCAAGTACAGAACCTTGTGGGACTCCATGACAAACTTTGGTCTGCATGGAGGATTCATCATTGACGTGAACAAACTGAGATCGATCTAAAAAGTACGATTTAAACCAGCTTAGGGCGGTTCCTTTGATGCCAATTCGATGTTCCAGTCTCTGTAAAAGAATTTGATGGTCAATGGTGTCAAATGCAGCACTAAGATCTAACAGGACAAGTACAGAGATGAGTCCTTTGTCTGATGCCATTAGGAGGTCATTTGTAACTTTGACTAATGCGGTCTCTGTGCTATGATGCACTCTAAATCCTGACTGAAAATCCTCAAATAGACTATTGTTATGGAGAAAGTCACACAGCTGATTAGCTACAGCTTTCTCAAGTATCTTAGACAGAAAGGGAAAGTTTGATATCGGTCTGTAGTTGGCTAAGACCTCTGGGTCTAGAGTGGGCTTTTTAAGAAGAGGTTTAATTACAGCTACCTTAAAGGACTGTGGTACATATCCTGATAATAAAGACAGATTAATCATATCCAATAACGAATTACTAACTACAGGTAAAACATCCTTGAGCAACCTGGTTGGGATGGAGTCTAAGAGACAGGATGACGGCTTAGCTGCAGAAATGATTAAAGTTATTTGATGAAGGTCGATGGGAGAAAAACAGTCTAAATACATATCAGGTTTTACAGCTGTTTCAAAACTTGCTGTATCAGAATGCAGATCAATGCCTGTTGAGGGCAAGAGGTGATGGATTTTGTCTCTAATAGTTATAACTGTATCATTAAAGATGCTCATGAAGTCATTGCTACTTAAACCTAAAGGAATAGGTGGTTCAGTAGAGCTGTGATTCTCTGTTAGCCTGGCTACGGTGCTGAAGAGAAACCTGGAGGTGTTATTAATGAAGAGTAGTAGGCTGCTCTGGCATTATGGAGAGCCTTCCTGTATGTTATAATTTGGTCCAAAATGCCTGTGGTACAAACACTAACATTCTCCTGGTGCTCTGAGCTCACAGTCCGGGCACACCAGCTAACAAACTGAGCTAGCATTAGCTAAGAGCAGCGTCAGTTTACTTTACTGTGCTTCAAGAAACATCAGAGTGAAAACCAAAAATCCTTGATCCAGTGAAATGGTGATGGTGAGAGAGTACTTAACCCTTAAATGTGCAAGCTATTGAAACCCCCCCTAACGCGCAACATGGGTCAAAAGTGACCTGCATTCATTTCCAATGGAATTCTAAGCATTGGTTATTTTTTTTCTCTTACAACATCTAAAATCAATACATTTAATCTCATAATAATTTACAAAGAAACAATTTAGATACTCCTACATACACAGAAACTGTTGTTTTTTCTTTTTTCTTTTGTATCTTATAAATACAAAAAATGGAAAAATAGATTTGGAATTGCTCCACTGATTTGCAGACATGGGTCAAAATTGACCCGCATTCATTTCAATGTAACTTCTTGTAACTGTTTCTGTCACAATTTCTAAATTTAATATATCCTAACCTGTAATGATTTAAAAGTTGATTATTTAAATCATACAGTATTACAACAAAACGAAAGGAGGTCTAGATCTCATGGACCAAATGGCCCACACATACACGTCGAAGCGGCGAACATGGAGGTGGCCTGTGGTGCTCTGGCAAAATATGGTTGATGTTGGCCCTCTGAATGCCTTCACCATTTTTACTTCACATCACTCTGATTATATGGGCCAAATGCCTGATGCCCCTTCATCAAGGAGTTGGCTAAGGAGCTGATCATGCCTTACATAAGGAGAAGAATGGAGACCAGTCTCCATCTGCAGAGGCATGTCACTCAGGCCATGGAGACATGTGGTGCACAGAGGCCACAGGAGCCACCCAGGAAGAGAAAGAGGTGCTGTCTTTGTCCTTCTGCGCGAGACAGAAAAGTTTCTCACTCATGTTTAAAATGCGCACGGCCTGTGTGCAAAGACCACAACCTGACTCTGGTCATTTGTGAAAAATGCAATAACTGAGGCAGCTGTCTTAGTGTAGGCCTATACTTGCCTGTGCTCATGGTAATATGCTGTTATATATATATATTTTTTATTCAGTTTATGTAGGTTTATACCACTGCAGTTTGATAGTGGCTCACTTCAGTAGCTGTAACTGTTCAATATTCACAGGTTTACAGTGTCAGTTACACTCTCTGTATTGTTTTATACTGTTTTAATGTTTTAAGTATCATCATTCAGAAATGAAATTATTGGAATATTAAATGATTAAATAAACAAATACACTTTTTTCAGACAATACTGCAAATAAACTCTGTTAAAATAAAACACTGTTTCTTATACAATATTACATAGAGAATGAATACGGGTAATTAAGTGTGCAAATATTGTATAGTTACATAAAATGTAAAATAAAAAAATATTACGCTCTTACACACACTAGTGAAACGCTCTCACACACTCTATTGAGATTTCAGTGTAACCGGAAGGCATTTCAGTGTAACCGGAAGGCATTTCACTGTAACCGGAGCGCAGCATCGTTGGGTTGCAGATGTCGCGCCAGGAGGAGCTTTCCAGTGGACTTACAGAAGCTGCCGCGCTACTCAACAACATTTTGTCATCAGCGGAGACAATTCGAACATTATCTAATGCAACAGCGAGCAGGCAACAGTGCCACGCCCCCTTGAGTGCCGACACCGTGGAGAGCCGGCTTACGGCGCTTTTCCCGTCTCGCGGCCGCAATGGCGCGGCGCAACACCCAGCTGTTGGCCCGGTTGTCCTGGTTGTCCATGTCCCGAAGCTCTGCTGAGCTTGGTAACGCGGCACGGAGCTACTGACCGGCGTTTCACTAGTGTGTGTAAGAGCGTAATATTTCAGTAGTGTGTGTGAGAGGTATTTCTGAATAATGTCCCTGACGGCCCCTCATATTTTTGACCCATGTTGCGCATTAAAGCGGTAGTGACAAAAAAGTATTTTTACTTAAAAAGCTTTCATGAAAAAAATTTAATTAAGTTTGTCAGGAACATAAACAAGTTAGTTTAAGTAATAAGTAATAAAAATAAATTATTGCAAAGATATAGAAAATTTTAACTCAGCCAGTTCACTTTTGACCCATCTTATGCGTTAAAGGGTTAAAGTGTTTCATACTTCTTGTGGGTGATTGTACACAGAGCACAATGTTACATAGTGTGGGAACTATTTCAATATCATTTCAGCATCAACATTAGTTATTTTATGGTAGAAAAGTTACACAATGTTATTTTTGATTTGTAAAGTAACTAAACCAGATAAATGTAGTGATTATATTTCCATCTGAGATGTAGTGGAATAGAAGCCCTCGTGTTTTATAGTCTGTGTCTCCCCTTGTCTTGTGCCAGAGTGTCTCGTTCATGCCGTGCACCCCAGCCAGTCGTCATAGTCCACGTTTTGTCCTTGCCTTGTCTTTTTCTCGACGTGAGCCTGTATTCTTTGCCTCATTGAGAGTGATTTGTTGCTTGTACATTTCATAGTTTAGCATTGTAGTTCAGTTAACTTTCATAGCCCTTTGTTAACCTTAAGTGATTTTTCTTTTTTTTTTTTTTAAGTTTCATAGAGTCTAGCTGAGCCTCCAGTTTTAGGAGCCTGTGTTTTTTTAAGTCTTTCAAGACCAGAGTTTAGTTTAGTTTTTCGTCCCTTGGGAGTGCTTGGGAGCGAGTTTATAGTTCATAGCCTATGTTTTCCTCCTAGCAGAGAGATTTTATGTTGATTTATTTTCTCTTCTTTGATTAGTGGTTTCCCCCCCCTTTTCAGAGTGTTTTTTTGTTTAATAGTCTTATCTTCTGTTTTTTTTTTTCTTAGAATTGATAGATGAATTTCCGTTGCCTGTTTGTTTGACACTCTGTCTGAGAGGTTGGAGAATTTAAATAATGTCTGTCTGAACTATTATTACTCTGCATCTGAGTCCTCATTGAGTCCAGGTCTGACAAAGACTGTAAAATTCTGTAAGACGAAGTAAAATTCTGATTTCTCAAGTAGGTGTCAAACCAAAAGCACATAAATGTGCCATGACACAAATAAAGTACAGTAAAAGTAAGTAAAGTAAGACAAAAGTACAAATGTATTCAATTCATGTATTCATATCTTTAAGGCACAAAAACTTCATCACAAAAACTGTTCAAGCATATAAAAGACATCATCATATCGTTTATATACATGACAGTAATGATCATAGCTCAATGAACTCAAAATCCTATAGAGCAGATTCTCCTGAGAACAAAAAAAAACAAAAAAACATGCAGCATGTCCAGATACACAACAATGTGGACACATGAGCCGCTAAAGGACTGAACAATCAGCTCAGAGTGTAAAGTGTTTAAATCTCCCCGGCTGTAAATGTGCTTGGCTGTTAAAGTCTTGTGTTGCTTATAATAAATTGTTTTGGGAGGTTTCTTGATGACACATACCCAGTCTATTGGAACGCTCTCAATTATGTGTGAATGCATGTACTGTATGAATTAGAGTGGTGGAGCTCTTGGATGGCTGTGTGTAAGGTTGGAAGGAGAGGCATTCATACCCACTACAATAACCAAGACTACAGTGTTATACTCTAAGACACACAACTGTATGTCAGTGTGCATCAGAGTCAGGCTGCAGGCTCCAGATCAAATACTCATAACATTCAATACACGTAGCTCTGTGTGTGGTAACAGCAGAAATGTGTGTGAAATGTTCTGGTCACAGAAGAATCATAACTGTGGTCAAATGTGTGTTTCTGGTTTATCACATAATCAGGCATGACATTCACTTGATCAAAGGCAATATCATAGCATCATTTCTAATGGTTATGCGTTTTTGGTATGTCTAATATCATTTTATATTAGATGATTATATTTGGAAACTAGACTAACATGATTTATGGATGTCTGATATATAAAATAAAGTATATTTTTTGCAATTGTCATCATGGCTCTGCATTATTTTACCTGCTCTGCACACTAGATTATAACCAATCATTTTCACCAGTTTAAATATAAAATGAACAGAAATGACTGTTTGGACACTGGTGGACTGTTAATGCCATCACTGTGGCTAGCAGGATTTATACTGGCAACACTGGCATCAGTAACATTCTTTTTGAGCAATAAATGCTAAATGGACTGACACCTTTCTAGTCTGACCACTCAGATTAGTGAACGACCTGCTCTACCTTTTGAGCCACAGCCACCCACTACAATAAATATGTTTTCTGTCCTTTAACAATTAATTTTATTTCATTTGTATTTCCAGTTCAAATTGTTGTTGTTGGACTGTGTAACGGATCAGATGGAATTTTTCACACATTTTTTTTCATCACATCTGGTTTGACATCCATCCTGCCATCATCAGACCATAAAGACCTGAAGCTGTATCGTGAACTCGTGGTGACCATCATAATTAAAAAGTTCTACCTATGTGCAAAGTATGCAAAATCTTATCTTCCAGGTACACAGATGCACCAAAGTCCAATTTGTTTCTTCAATATCTACTAATTCCAGCCTTTATTAACACAATGTGTGAAATGCATTGATTACTTTGGCATTTTCCACATTGATTAGCCATTGTGTGCATAATGATTACCTATATTTATAACTCAAAGGTGTAATCAATGTAGCTTACTGCTGCTTACAGATATTGTAGCCTTCAGCATCAAAAGAGCTGGTTAAAGGAGGTTGGTGGGGGTTGTTACCATACAATTCTAGTTCATTTTAATTTAGCCAATTAAGGTTTTTAGCTGTGTCAACTATCTTTTTTTCTTCTTTGGTTAGTTACTCTGGGTGTTAGTTCACTACAGGTTCAGATATCATGGACCCACATCCATGTTGTCCTGCAAAGTGAATTTAGAGCCAAAGGGGGCTGTGGCTCAGAGGCAGAGCGGGTCCACTAATCAGATGATCGGCGGTTCGATCCCTAGAAAGGCACTATATAAGTACAGTCCATTTCCCAAATCTAGACAATTCAGGATAATTCTAGTCAGTGTCAAATTAAGTCATCAGATCATCATGATAATCAGTTTGTATCCCAAAACTGTTTAAGCACCATTATCCATTCCATAGCAGTTATTGTCATCAGCAGCAGCATTGTAGATAATATAAAAAGGAAGTGGCTGCATTTATGCAACACTTTTATATGCAACTCACACAGACAGCAGCAAGCTACCATGCAAAGCACCGGCCATCAGGAGCACTTGGACATGTGGACAGGAAGAACTGGTGGGTCGAACCCTGTGATCATTGGACAACCCGCTCTACCTTGTGAGGCCACCTTGAGGTATTTTGTCAGATATTTTGTCAGATATTTTGAATAGTTTCAGTGCTTTACTTTGTCATATAAGAGGGGTATCAAACTGTACTATACCATCCTTCCCTTATCACACAGCGCTGCCAGAGCTGGCTGTGACTTCTGCTCATTCTCTCCACTGCTCCTCCTCTTTCATTCACCGTGGATTAGGAGAGAGAAAGCTCCGTGACATAAGCTAGGAAGGATATAATGCACAAGATAGTTGGCTAGGCACACTGTGTGTGTGTGTGTGTGTGTGTGTGTGTGTGTGTGAGTGTGTAGGGACATTGTGTGTGAGATCTTCTGCACCGTACAATGCACAGCTTTCACTGAAGCCCCACAGTGTACTGGATAAAGAGGTAGATGGGGAAAGACCGAGAGAGAAAATTGAAAGAACAGTGATGGAGAGAAATACAGAGGGAGAATATGAGATAATGAGTGAAAGTAGGAAGAGATTTAACAGAGAGGACAAAGAATGGCCATCGCTGCTGGAGCTGAAACAGTTCTATTCTTCAGACGTTGCTTCAGTCTTTGACTGAAAGTCTCACTGTGGACATTTCAGTTAGAGCTTTCTTGTGTCTTTCTCTAGTGTCTTGTTCTAGTTGGTAAAACATGATGTTCCTGTTGTTGCTTTAAAACATTTCTGTGGAAAAATATTGTCTTATTTAGTCTGCTTACAGTAAATCTTTTATCCTATTTGTCTATGTTGTTGGAGTTGTTGTTTCAGCCTCTGAGTTACATTGGTCCCACTTTAAACATCCATTTAAATGCTTTGTGACTATGCTCCTCACCATAGTAACACAAGAGTCCCCCATATGATCACAGCCTTCAGTCTTAATTACTTCTTCTGTTACATGAACATGTTTAGTACTGCGGTCAGTGCAGTACTGCTCCCTAACTACTATAGTACCACTATACAACAAGTTACCAAGGAACAAATGAAGAACTAACTTCTAGTCAACCATTAGTCTGTTATCAATTAATCAATGAATTAACTAATCATTACTAACTTGAGAACAGACAGAAGCATCCTACATTAATGAATCACTGTTTAATGATTAGTTCATCAATATCCATCGTGCTGACCTTTTCTGATTAATTTTGAAGCAGCTGGTGGATAGAACAACAATAAGAAGGAACTTCTGTGGTTGTGAAATAAAGCCATGTGAAAGTGTCCATAGGTCCCTATGTTAAAATGTCCAACTTCACAGCATAGCAGACAAGCCTATGCCTGCTCAGGAAAGTGTCACCGCGTCGTGTCGTACATCAATGCATCGCAGATATTGGCTTACTTCCTGTTTGGCGGCAAAACGGTTTGGAGTTCAGACATGAGCCATCAGCCAGGCGACCATATCCATCAAGTTTTGTGTAACTCGGACAAAGTGTGTGTCCTCTGTAATTATCATAAGCGTGTTTGTGATTAAATTCAAATGGCCGCCATATCCGCCTATAGCAAATGTACTGGGATGTCAGAGTATCAGTCAACACTGGAATTACAGTTAAAGTATGAAGCAATATGAAGATATGAGCAGAAATGCATTTTTGCTACTTATAGCGCCCCCCAAAGGTCAAAGGTCACCAGAATTCTTGGGCCTCTCAAAGAAGTGGTCATGAGTCTGTGTTAGAAGTTTCAGGTCAAAGCATCAAACTTTTGCAGAGATATGGCCTCACTTCGTGTTTGGTGACGTTGCCACTGAGTTTGATTGGCTGCTACGGGGAAACGGAAGCGAAATTTAAAAATCCACCTGATAACTTTTGTGTGGCTTGGTCTGAAGATTCTATGTGTCAAGTCTTGTGGAAATCAAACAATATGTGTGACCTGAAATGCTTTTTGAAAATGCGCAAATTGACAATTTGATGTCATAGGGTTCGTTGAACTCATCATCCAAGGATTCTCATTTGTGAAATTTGGACCAACGGGTCCAAAGTTATGAAGCTGAATGCACTTCAAACTTTGACATGTTGGTGCCGCTAGAGAGTTCAATGTACGGCCATGACCATTCTTGAGGTTGACCATAGGACTGTCCTGAAGAGTGTGCCAAGTTTAAAAACTTTTCACCTTCGCATTCTAGGGACTGCTATAGACTTTAATTGCAGCAGAAAGCAGAAAAAAAAATAATAATAATAGGAAAAGTTACAAACACTACTGGTGCCTTCGCACAGCTTCGCTGCAAGACCCCCAACTAATTTAGTAAAACATATTTAAACTCTTTATTACTTGTCCCTAAAGTAAAGTGGTGGACTAAAAATAACATTTTCTTCTTTTCTTCTGCTTAGACATGCATCTTTAGTGAGAATCAAATTCACAAACATTGTCCAACAGCTTCCTCTGAGTCTTTCTGCAGGTCGCTGTCCAGAGGAACAGATCTATTATAACAGGTCACTCTGTAACATCAGCTGCTGTATAATATCCTCTCATTCATGACAGTCACCTCCTCTTGACTTTCTCACATCTTAGCCTTAAGCATTTATTTACTGTAACTTTATAGCAAACCATTCTGTCTTTACCTCTTCTGGTTGCTTCAGGAGCCTAATATCAGTACTGACACTGTTACATTTGTTCTGTTTTGGTCTGCTGATTTTCAGACAGCAGGAGTTCTTTTACATTTTTATTTTTGGACATTTTTGTAAATGAGACTTGCCCACAAACAGAGCGGAACAGGTATCCTTGTGTGACAATTTCATGGGCGTTGATTATGCTAATAACTCACCTTGTCATGAACAGGTGGCATTAATCAGGTAGACATGAGAGAATTACAATGAAGAGGGGTGAATCTAACTCACAGCATTGGTATCAGCATCAATAAAGTACAGTAAAGATAAGAAAATGCACAAGGGATTCACAGAGAATCACCAACACTGAAATACAAGGTTTTCACTGGACAGTGGTGATGTGCAAAAGCACTGTCCCTAAATAACCCCAGTATCAGACACAGTGGATTGTGGTTTGTTTGTGCTGCCCTATAATAGAAACCGTGTCATCATGGGCAGGAACCATGGCAGGAAAACCTAGACAGACCTGCCCTAGGCCACCAGAAATGAGGAACAAGATAACAAACATGGCTCAGAATTTACTGGGTGGTGATGCTGATGGCCTAGGTGGTAGAGCAGATCATCTAGTAGTTAGAGGGATGCTTGTTTGATTCCAGTCGAAGTGTCCTTGAGCAAGATAATGAACCCTGAATTGCTCCTAATGTGGGAATGAGCTTAGTATCAGTGTTAGGACTTATCACTGTGAACAGATATGAGGCGGTGTTTTGCTCTTGATGAGTAGTTGGCACCTTGCATGGCAGCCTCTGCCATCAGTGTGTCAATGTGTGTGAACGGGTGAATGTAATAATTGTTATAAAAGTGCAATCAGTAGTCAGTAGATCAGGAAAACTCTATAAATAATATAAGTCCATTTACCATAGACGTGTCTACAGTCACAGCTCCTGATTAGCTTGAAAGGACGTGTTCCCTTCTCATCTTGCGCTGCCTATAGCTGCTGTTGAAGTAATATTACACAGCTGTGATGAATACTTGATTCTGACTGGTCCATTATGGCATTATATGGGCTCCACTGCTTCACCTCCATTTTAATTCTCTGATGGCATTTATTTATTAAATGTTTCTGTAATAAGTTCTACATGAAAGGCACCACTGACACCCAGCTTGTTATTTCAGAAGTAACCTGTATGATTGCTAATGCAATATTCTAATGGAATGAATGAGGAAGCTAAATATAAATAAATAAATGATAGAGTCTTCTACTGTATGGAACCAGATATTTGCAAGTAACATGGTGAATGATTAGCCTTTATACTCTCCTAACTGGCCCTGGCTACCAAAGAAATCATACACAAATCATCTCAAGTCCCATATTCATAAACAATCTGACCCCCTGACAAAGAGAAAGTGAGGCTATATCAGCTGCAAAAGCTGACTTGGGATCCTACTATGTTATTGAACCACCCACCCACCCTGTCTACCTTCTGAGAACAGAGACGGGCAAACAGGTACCATATTACACAGTGGATTTCCCTTTCGATTTCCATTTGGACTGGTTTGACCTCATTATAGAATGTAAAATGGTCTGTACCCTTTTTTCCCATGGCTGGTAGTCCCACTGAGGTTTGTGGAGCTTACTTTGAAATCGTGGGTCGTTTATGCAAATCCCAGGCCGTTTGTTTGGTCTTGCGTTATTTCTGCCCCTGATTTTTTGGAGGGTAGACTTTTCAAATCTATGTTGATATATTTGACCCATTATTAAAGATTTTCATCACGGCTCGGTGAGTGGCAAGAAATGGAACTGTGACCACTTTGTTTATGCTGGTTACATGCTTTTTAAGCTCTATTTGCAGGGCACAGGAGGATTCCAGTTCATCTCACAGGTGACTCATTTTTTGACCACAACATTAACAATCTGGGTCCACAGAGAGAGGTAGACTTAGCCCTGCTCCTATAGGGAGCCCTGAATGTAATCTGTTGATGCACCTCACCTCCCATGCATTAGTAACAACCTTGTTTAATTCAACCCTTCAGCGACAGGGTCAAGCAACAATGAAGAGAACTGGGGACTCCAACTATTATACAATTGCTTGCCTGTGGCCTGGTGCCTACAACCAAGACACAGCCTGATGATTTTCAATACAACGCACTCCCCTAAGTGTGATATTGTTTATACACATCTGCATGGTGTAGCATTTATTAGTTAAGAGTAATAAGTGGCAACAGGTTATGATGTGTTTGTTCATTTAATCATTTTAAATAGTTCTGCAAAAGGACTGGGACTGCACTGTTGGCAGGCTTCCTCCGACAACGAAAACTGCACAAACAGATACTGCAAAACAAGGACACTTCACCAGACCAGATCTTTCTCCAGCCTGCCTCACAGGACCGCCACCTAACAAACTGAAAAACCAACACATTTCTCATGGACCGGTAACATATTGGGAATTTAGCTTTGCATAGCTTTACACGGCTAAGCACAGGACTGCTTACCTTTTGTAATAATAGTAATTGGATCTGGGCCAGGTCTCTACAGTTGGCCACTGTGATTTGATAGGGGGCATGTTGTGACCTTATTAGGAAGTTGATTGAAGAGTGAAGAGTGAAGAAAAGTGAGTGAATGAGTAATAGGGAATTTCATTCAACCAGCATCCCTTTATTGTTGTTTCTTTTTAAAAAAAATCACCATGTTGAAAATATAACTACTCCAGATGTTGCTACTGCATCAAGTGGCTCGTACAAAAATGAAAAATGGAATGGAAAAGTGCTCTACATCTTTGTGTTTTTATTCAACTTTGATCATGAAACAGCAACCTGGGGGCAAATTAACACACTACTTGAGATTTCTGGTAAGTTGTTGGTAAGCCGCCCACCAATGAGCTCGGTTCTTTCGAGGTTTCTGCCTCGACCATCACTAAGTTCTCGCTCGTGGTGGTGATTGTTGGTGGAACTGTTGGTCTCTGTAGATATAATATTATAAAGAGTACAGTCTAGACCTGCTCTATATGGAAAGTTTCATGGGATACATTTTGTTATGATTTTGTGCTATATAAATAAAACTAAATTGTTTTTATTGATATAAACTGTAGTAATAGTTAATTTGTAACCTACAGCTCATGGCTCATATTAGCGTTTCTTATTTTCAATGTCTCCCTGGGCAACCTGCAGGACAAATCTCAACCAAAAATATAGCGTGACATTTAAACAAACAAAAGTCACTTGGCTGACATAGACGTAGGATCCATGACCTCACCCACAGTTTCTCAAGAGCCGTTGTGAAGCTCGCCGTTAACCCAAAAATGGGCAAGGAGATGGAGCATGGGTGGAGCATATGGAAACATTCCAGTGACCGTTGGAGGAACTGCAGTTTTTGGCATTTTATTTCACGGCTACGGAGGTCGTTGTTTGGGCAGGACAGATTCAGTTCCTGTAGCTGGTGGTCATTTCTATGACGACTGACAGCAGAACTGTCCCTGACCGATCCTAAAGAGAGTCCACTGTACTATGTGGAGCAGCTCTCATCCTCAGTCAGAATCCATTTATATTGGCCTCTGTGTCATTTAAAGGTACTGATATGTGAATTTGCTTCACAGTAAAGGCGAGACGAAAGACAGATTTTGTGGTTGCCGAGCAACAATAAAAACACACCTCGCCGTTTTCTTTTTTTTTTTTTTTACCACATCGTGGCCATTATAAGACAGTAGAGATCCGTGAACCCAGAGTGACAACAACAAATATTAAGTTCATCACTACTGAAAGTAAAATGGATTTTACCAGATGTGAGTTCATAGTTGACATGATTCTTTTTTGAGTGCACTTTAAAAAGACAAAACAAGTTTTTAGTTGACAGCAGTACGAAAGAGCCGGAGGGTAAAGCTTAATTGAGGCCGCAGAACATAGATTAGAAAGAACGAAAGAAAGACAGAAAGTAAGAGATGGAGGATGTGAATAGAAAGGTAGAGGAGCTGGGGAATGAGTGCAGAACAGATCAGGGAACCCCAGCAGTGAATAAGCGTCTATCTCTTTGATATCTGCCCTCTTTTCTTTCCCAATAATGAGCACTTTTAATGGTTTCTCAGAATGTCAACTCCCAGTCTGCAACCAGCAGAGCTTGGCTGTGTGTGGGTGGCAGAGAGACCGGAGGGAGGGGGGGAGGGAGGGAGGGAGGATGAGGAGAGAGAGAAAAAGCAGAGGAGGAGAGGAGTTGCACTGGCCCAGCACAGTTTTCTAATGGAAGTAATTATGTTTAATGCTGCTTTGCACTAACTAATCATCTTTAGCCAGACTGAGCCAAGGGGGTCAGCGGCAAGCACAGGTGTGTGTGGTGTACTGCTTTGTGTATTTACAACTATAACCATGTGCACACACATGTGTGTGTGTGTGCATGTTTCAGTTGCCTAAAACACTCAAAAAACTAAATAGGCACTGTATTAACAACAAGTATTATCATTAGTTGTATTATTTTTATAATACTTAGCTGAACAGCAACTGTCATCAGGTGTATGATTCAAGTGATGCTCGCCTGATTGGTCCAATGCAACGAGAAAGGTGATAAAACAAACTCTAACAGAAGATTGTGTGCATTTTGTAGGACTCCATTGATCATAGTGAGCTCACTGGGCCTTTAACATGTGTGTGTTATAATTTCATGCAGGTGTAGGCACCAGCTGTACTCAGCCTGCCAGATCTACTGTTTACAGGTGCCCTAACACATGAACACATTATGATTGGCTGGATGTCTCAAAGTTTACTGATGTTTGCGCTGCAGCATATGAGGTGCCGTCAGGGACATTATTCAGAAATACCTCTCACACACACTACTGAAATATTACGCTCTTACACACACTAGTGAAACGCTCTCACACACACTACTGAAATATTACGCTCTTACACACACTAGTGAAACGCTCTTACACACACTAGTGAAATGCTCTCACACACAATAGTGAAATGCTCTCACACACACTACTGAAATATTACGCTCTTACACACACTAGTGAAACGCTCTTACACACACTACTGAAATGCTCTCACACACACTACTGAAATATTACGCTCTTACACACACTACTGAAATGCTCTCACACACACTACTGAAATGCTCTCACACACTACTAATGCTTACACATGGCTCTCACACACACTACTGAAATTCTCTCACACACACTACTGAATTTCACGTGTAACCGGAAGGCTTTCACTGTAACCGGAAGGCATTTCACTGTAACCGGAAGGCATTTCAGTGTAACCGGAAGCATTCAGTGTAACGGAAGCATTTCACTTAAACCGAAGGCGGGTTGTAAGAGGGAGCGCAGCACTCGTTGGGTTGCCGTGTCGTGCCGGCTTACGGCGCTTTTCCCGTCTCGCGGCCGCAATGGCGCGGCGCAACACCCCACGCTATTTGGCCGCGGAGACGGGAAAAGCGCCATAAGCCGGCTCTCCACGGTGTCGGCACTCAAGGGGCGTGGCACTGTTGCCTGCTCGCTGTTGCATTAGATATGTTCGATTGTCTCCGCTGATGACAAAATGTTGTTGAGTAGCGCGGCAGCTTCTGTAGTCCACTGGAAGCTCTCCTGGCGGCGACATCTGCAACCCCAACGATGCTGCGCTCCCTCTTACAACCCGCCTTCCGGTTTAAGTGAAATGCCTTCCGGTTACAGTGAAATGCCTTCCGGTTACAGTGAATGCCTTCCGGTTTTTTACAACTGAAGATTTCAGTAGTGTGTTGTGAGAGCATTTCATGTGTGTGTGAGAGCCATTTCAGTAGTGTGTGTGAGAGCATTTCAGTAGTGTGTGTGAGAGCATTTCAGTAGTGTGTGTAAGAGCGTAATATTTCAGTAGTGTGTGTGAGAGCATTTCACTAGTGTGTGTAAGAGCGTTTCACTAGTGTGTGTAAGAGCGTAATATTTCAGTAGTGTGTGTGAGAGCATTTCACTAGTGTGTGTGAGAGCATTTCACTAGTGTGTGTAAGAGCGTTTCACTAGTGTGTGTAAGAGCGTAATATTTCAGTAGTGTGTGTGAGAGGTATTTCTGAATAATGTCCCTGACGGCACCTCATAGCAGCACCTCCTGCCCTGTACGCATGCCAGTTGCTCATGTCAGTTAGCAAGCTAATAGTTCAGTGTTAGTGATTGAAAAGACATGGACTGAATTCTCATGACTAACGTCTTCGCACCGTGATAACCATAAATCATGAGGAGGTTCAGTAAAACTGGGAGGTGTTCTCCTCCATTTGACTCTGAACGTTACCTTCAAAGGTCGGCACTGTCGAGACAGTTAGCTATTGTGGCCGAAAGCACAAAATGAATTACTTCTATGGGAAATGTTGCTAACTGAAATGTATAAGAAGGCCTTCATCTACATTCCCCAAGAGGCAACAACTACGAAAACATGCAGGCCTGGATGGTGAAATTTATAAAGCAAAGTGTTAATAATGTCACACACCGCCACACTCATTCCTACTGATGGCCTATAAACATGAAAAACATAGCTGTTTTTCATGTTTATAGGCCATCAGTAGGAATGAGTGTCAGATCAATGTCGGCAGTCAACTGTCTAAATCTTTACCTCGGAGTTCAATAACAGAATATTAATGTTACCCAATGCTGTTCATCTCGAGCTACACCCAAACACAGAACAGTACTTCACAATGAGAGTGCTAAAAGTTTGAGAATCAGTCTTATTGTGTGCCTGCACAAAGTGACACTGTGTGTGTATGCGTGCATGTGTCAGCTACAAACAGGTAATTTTCTTTTTTTCTCTTTCTGCTGACGTCACAACACCCGAGTGCAGCACCTGTTACCATGGTAACTGAACACATCAAAGATGGCTGGTAGCGTCAGGATGTTTAAAAAGATTTAGAAACACAGGAATGAGAGTAGAAATTCAAAAAACAAGACTGAAATGTATTGACAAGTTAAACTAGACTAACTAGCAATGATCGAAGAACTCCAAACTGAATTCATAATGTCTGTGTCTCCACTGCACTGAACAACTTAGGCTGAAGAAACAGAAAAAAAAGTTAATAATAACATCAGTGCATGGTGAGTTTCGTGCCGCCTGAAAGAACTCTTCTCTTGGCTGGGTTGAAGTTAATACACTGACCCCCCCTGAATGTTAGAAAATACATCCGTCAGAATGATAGAATGCCTTTCCAAAATATGCCATGCATTGTTCCTTCCTTCCTCCGTCAGCTAATGTGAGCCATGTTTCACTCTTTCATCTTCAGACCAAAACAAAGGCGGGCTTAACTATTACAAATAGGACATGTGATATTCAGATTCAGGCAATACATTCTCAAACACAAAGGAGGAAATAACATGTTGAAAACCGAAATCGGAGAAAGTCAGTGATTGCTCAAGAGGATGATGAGAAGGAGGTGGTTCATAGAGAGAAGCAGTGAGTTTTTGACAACCCCCTGGTGGGAACACAGCAGAGTTTTATCTGTCCTCCACAAGCTCTGCTTCTCAGTAGAACCTATTCCAGTGGTGATTTTCTCTCTAACATAATGTGCAACATGTTTGGAGCTGAGAAAGCGCAGACCTGTGCTTTCAAAGGCTGTATATAGTGGGTTCAACAAGGGCTACTCTGGATCCTACGTTTCCCATGATGCAAGTCGATTCTGTTAAACACTGTCTTTCAAACTTCATGCCCCAAATCTATAACACTCTTCTTTTGTAATTAATAGTCCCCAAACCTGAACTGAGTTATTCCCAGTCGCATCTCTCTGACATCATTAGGGTTATTCTTTGAGAGCCACAGGGCTGAGTTGTCCTCCCCATGATGACTACATTTAATGGAGTTCACCATTAAAACATGAAAAAGACACTTTCTAACTGATTTGTAATGGGAATGGATATGATCTGTGACAGCCTCTTCAATGACAAAACAACATTTATTTCAACTATGTAAACCACTTTATTTGGAGGTCAAACTGAAACTATGCGACCTAAAATGTTCAGATTGTTTATGAATTATAAAAGTGATGTCTGTACTAAAAAAAAAATGCAAGTGAGTAATTAAATGTATGTAACAGTACTTATAAACTCAATGTGCTTCCACTCCACAGTAGCCAGGTTCATACATTCACTATTAATTAGTTTGAAATTCATAATAACCAGGTTCATGCAATAAACCCAACAGTGAAAATGGATGTCATTGTTACTGCACAGCAATGCTAACATCGGCATACAAACATGTTCTGAGTGACACCAAGTGCAGCTCAGACTTATGGGATGAATGTTGACATGATGATGGTGGAAGATGAAAAGTTAGAAAATGATCATGTGGGCACCATGCTGGTACCAAATATCATCAAGTGAGTCAATGAGGAGTAGACATATTTCAGTGTGGACCAAGGTGGAGGACAGACCAACAGCGCTGCTAGTGTGGCTAAAACCAACTGAGAAACATCGAGTCTCTACGCTGTCTTAATAGTGGAGATCAGTGTCCATCCCTTCCTGTTACTGCCTGATTACATCGCCCACTTTGGTTCTCGCAGTGTGAATAAATGAACTGCATCTGCCTCAGGATGACTCTGTTAATTGGCTTCATCTCTGTCATCTATATCTTCTCATTTTTCACACTTACATTCTCTCAGCTATGTATTAGCCGAGATGCCTCTGCAAGCATATTTGCCTTCTCTTTACTATTCATAGCTACAACTCCATTATGTAGTAAAACTGCTATAATAGCCTTTCTGTCAACCCTCACCACGCAGTGTACTAAATTCCAGCCCAAACTAACCTTTGTGTTCGGCCCTAATTTGCTGCAAGTCTTGCCAGCTGCTGTATTTCAATTCACTTCTTTTATGACTCCGCTTGCTTTTGCTCTGTGTCTAATATTCAACAGTGCACATTATGTTTCAGGAGGAAGCGGTCTTCATTTTCTGTCAGGTTTACTCCAACCATGAGGAGCTGAACGGTTGGACTGAAGAACTTTTTCACTGGGATGAACTCAGATGCTACATTTGACTTCCTCTTTGCAGAGTTTCAGTTTTCCGCATCGCCCTTGCCCTTAGATCAATACTGAATCATCAAGAGTTAGATACTGATGAAGCTTCTCGTGCTACTCGCTCCTACCAGCTGTTTGAGTCTTCTGCACACGAGTGTTAGTGTCGCAGTGTAACTTCCTGTCCTTGCTCTGCTTTTGTACTGTGGCATCCATGGAATAACGCTTGTAGAGTCATTCTCTCCATGGCTGTTTAATCCTTTATAATCATGGTCACTACTACAATACTTACAGGGACTCTGGCCTCTGCGTCTTATCATGTGTGCCATATGTAAATTGTGCCATCATTCATGTTACAGTCAAATATCTGCTGACACATTACATCAACCTTTTTTTTTACTTTGCCCTTGGTGCGAATCCTTCTGCCCCTTTCACGAGTGAATTCAGATCAGACGATATGCAGAATATTCATTGGTAAGCATACGAGCATGTAGCTCATCTCATCTATTTCTCTTCTAACATCCTTTGACATTTCCAGTGGGCTGACTGAGTCAAGGCCTAGGCCTCTTCCCTTTATTTTAATGAGCACCTTCAACTCTTTCTGCCTCTCATCTATCTTATCTTCACTTGTTGTTTTTTAATATCTCTATCTCGTGTATTCATTTTCTTTTCTTGAGTTTTATATTGAGCATTATACAGCTGTTTTACATTCCCACCCTCCGCTTCTGCTACGTACAGCAGGTCACCTCCACCTCTTATCATCTTATCCTCCTACTCCACTGTCAGAAAATCAAATATGTCTATTCATTAAAATGTTTATAACAACTCTCCAGAGTTAAGACACTCCACGTGGCTTCAGTATGCTTGAAACAAACATGTTTCCATGACATTGTCTCACCTTGACTATGTGCAAGCTATACTGTAGATGTATGCAGCTAGAGTTGCAAAATTCTGGGAATTTTCAAAGTTGGAAACTTTCCATGGGAATTAACTAGAATTTATGGGAATAAACTAGTAATTTACAAAATTAAGGTTGCTCCTTAACAGAGAACTTAAATATAGTTGGGGAAAATATATTTTAGCATGATCTAGACTAAAATAACCAGGTTTCATGCAGGTCCACTTCTTCGTATCTGCTGTTCCTCAGTCACATGCACACAGCACACTGCTTACTGCAGGGCTATTGAGGCCACGCCCCCTACCTGCACAGGTGATTTCTGTACCTGGACCACACTTTAGAGCCCAGAGCACACAGAGACTATTGAAGACACACATATGAGCTTGTGGACTACACAATAAAGTTCAATAAAATAAATTCAAATTTGATAAAGTTCTACTTACAAATAAATCTGTTGAAATGTTTTTTAATTGTTTTATTTTGCACGTCTGCTTATGACAAAACAAACTGATTTATGTTTGGATATGATACAGTTTGTTTAAATTATTCACAATTTCAATCAAAGTTATTTTCCATACATTTCCATAATTCACAATTTCTGGTTTTGAATACATAATACATAATTTCTAAGCCTAACTTTAAATGGAAAGTTTCTAAAAAGTTTTCTTTGCAGCCCTATACATAGCACATATTAATCATTGAATTGAATTGAATATTACAGTGTGGGAGAATTGTACAAACTACTGTATGGATTCAGACACCTATCCCTTACCAGACTTTAGAAAACTCCTACAGAACACATTATACGACTGTTTGCACAGTTTCAAAGTTGTACTGTAACGTTACCTTAATATCTAAAACAGGACCCATTTCAAGGCACATATCACCCTAAAACAATGTGTCAGTGCAACCCATCGCAATCAAGCAGACACAATAAACCTGAGGAGAGAAAATGTTGATGCTGATAACAGAATAAAAAAATCTGTGACAGAAGTACCAAGATTTACAAAGGAACTGGATCTGTATTTGTTAATAACAAACAACAGATTATCACCTTTGGAAGCAGTTTGAGCACCTTGTGTGTGAGAATGTGTCGGCAGTTCATCAGTTCAATTTAATTTATGCCTGAATTTATTTGTTTAACGATACAAAAATCTTTAATTACCACTCGACAGATTTCACTTTTAATGAGTGCAAAGCTTACAGCCCCATCACCCGGAGTGAGTAATACATTTAAAGGTTTGTATCAAATATGCGTAAGAGACAACGCTTACAAAAGAAGAATAGAAAAAAAAGTCACTATTATCTTGTGGGGAGCATTGCCCCTCAAATAGACACATTTTCAATTACTACCACTGTGATTTGAACATGCTCCCTTTAGCATCATTATTATACAAAGGATCACCTCCTGTCCTCATCCTTGAACCCTTCACACACATTTATTTGGTGCAGAGTTATGAAGTCCTCTGAGCAAACTCATCCAGGTTGTGAAGAAAAGGACAAAAGCCTCTCAGAGGAAAGCAATAAGAAAAATGTAGCTCTTTAACATTTCTCTTTTCAGTGCAAGGTTTATTTAAACAGCACACAATGAGAGCAAGTCAAGACTGCTTCCTGTCTTCTAGCTTTGAAACATTCAGTTTGCTTTTTTGAGAGGTACATCCTAATTTGCTGCAAATAAAGAAAGACAAAAAAACACTATTATTTTAGTGTTTAACACTAAATCACCTGAAGGTACACATGAATAATAAATCTAGTTCATTACAGCACTTAGGCAAGGCAATTTATGGAGCTCATGAAGCTAACTGTCAGATTGTATTTTAAAGGAATCGCACACTCGCAGGAGAGCTGTTTCTCTGCAGAGAATTCTGGATCTAAATTGTGCAATTATTTAAATTGATTATTTTGAGCCTATATTTGTGGCTTTCCATTCAGGAAATCTGCATTACACTGTATATGAACACTCAGTTTACTTTACTTTTATGAACTGATTATTCACTGTCGAAGCAGAGCTTGCGTTAGTATTTCATTGTATCGCCGTTGCTGAAATTTTTGGCTGCTTTTTCTCTCCCACAACACAAAGGGAACATGAGTCACCTGTGGTGGTCCACAGGGGACACTGGTCACATTCATGCTTGAATATATGACATCAGGAACAAAAAAAAAAGTGACCTCTTTGTGAAAAATGAGCTGGTTGAAATGCAAAAAAGGGCACTACTAATTATCAGGGGCATTATTTGCCCTCTCATTTTTAATTTCACTGGCATTTTATGGACTTTCAAGGGCAGATTCAATCACCCAAAGCACATTCAGAGTGGGTCAGAGACTCATTTGGATACATTTACAACAAAGTGTAAATTCGAAACTCAGGTCCAATATGGACCTGAGTTTCGAATTTACACTTTGTGTCGACACTTGGTGTCACAGTCACTGTGATGACGCCACCATTCAGAAAGATGTGTTGATGAAAATGACACAAAGTGAGGATTTGTCAGAGAATTGTTTAAATAGGTGCTCATTAGTCAGATATATGCATGAAAAAATATTTCTGTGTCTTTTATGGCATGATGGCTGGAAAGATGATTTGCTTTCAGCCAAATGAAGTTCTTAGGAGCAGAAGTAAGTAGGTAGAACTCAACTTGCCGTTTTTCACTGCAGACGTGTTGACATGAAACAGCAGGACAGCACAGGTGTAAACAGTGAAATAAATGACGCTGCTTCAGTTTCAGGGTCCTGGTCTACTGTGGTGAATAGAACATCATTCATGTGGCTGTCTCTGAAATCACTCATCTATTTACTTTACTTTTTACTATTTCCTAAGTGTAGTGTCCGCCACATTATTTGAGTATGTAAATGTGTGAATTGTCCACGCGGCCAGTGTGTCTGCTGCTCATTTGATTTCATTTTCAGAGATGGGTATATTAAAATTATGTTTTGTTTTAAAATGCAAAAGATTAAGTTGAAACATAAAGCATTTGTATTCCCATGGTCAAAAAAGGATTAGCCAAATTAATTTTTTCTGCATGACAAAAATAAATTCACTACATTTTTTAATGCTCTGAGAGCAGATGAGGTCATTTACAAGACCCGAGCGGTGGTGGAAGGCTGATTCAAGACTAATTAAAGACTCTCTGTACTGTACTCTCTGTATGTATATATATATATATATATATATATATATATATATATATATATAAAATTAAACTCATGAAATGAACAGATACACACACATCCTCCTCTCTCCATTGACAAAAAGAAGAGAAGCAACTTGAGGCAAATTGTGCCAAAGTGTGACAAGAAGAGAAAAAACAGTGCTGGACTCGGATCACCTCCCTCGTATCAATGCACGATCCATAACTGCAGTAGAGGTATATAATTGTCATGTGAGGAGGCCCTTAGGTCCCACGGCCTTTTCTTTGCGTTTGCCAGAAAATTGACTGCTAAAGGACGAGATTTGATTGCAGCCTGAATGAGGGAACCTTTAGGACACAGAGAAAAAATAAATGAAGCAGTACAGAGTGCTTTTGTTCTCTCTGGCTGGCGAGATGCATCAGCGCTTGATGGGAGCCATTTATGGGACTGTTAACTTTGTCAGCCAAACAATGACTCCTCCTTAATTGACAGAATCCACTGTGGTTACTTCTCTGACTCTCTCTCTCTCTCTCTCTCTCTCTCTCTCTCTGTCTGTCTTTGTTTATGTCTCTCTATCTGTCTCACTCACTCCCCCCTCCTCATCCCCTGCCCCTACAGGGTTCCATGTTCCCAACTGTGTGTGAGAGCTACCATTAGACAGTTCGTCTAACAGGAGAGAGAGAGAGAGAGAGAGAGAGAGAGAGAGAGAGAGAGAGAGAGAGAGAGAGAGAAAGAGAGAGAGAGAGAGAGAGTGTGTGTGGAGGTATAAATAAATCCTCTTACCAAGCTGAATTGATTAATTGCATGTTGAGGCCCAAAAAGTGGCGTTTGGAGAGGCTACTGCTGGAGGAGAAGAGAGAGGAGAGCTATCAGGATTTCACTTTCATGTTCATTGACTCACTTATACACACACAAGTTGCATGAAGACTCCTTCCACAGCAGTAGATTCAAACTCAATACAAAAGACAAATCACAGATAAATGCACACACACACACACACACACACACACACAATGTAATCGAGATGCTTGGCAACTGCAGCGCTGAGAGGTTTGGAGAGAGGGAATAAAAGAGGCCACCTGCCTCAATTAGTTTGAGGACAGAGGGGTAGATGGAGGGAGGCAATGAGTGTGTGAGGGAGAGATGAAAAGAGACTGAGAGAGAGAGAGAGAGAGTGGGTGGGTGGGTGGAGAGGGGCTGGAGGGAGACAGAGATTGAGTGAGAGAGCTCCAGCGGAACAGAGAGAATAGGAGGAAAGAGAGAGGGGTGGAGATAGAGAGAGATGTGTGTGTGTGTGTGTGTGTGAGAGAGAGAGAGAGAGAGAGAGAGAGAGCACAGTGAGTGGCTGATTGGGGTTTTGAAGACCGATACTGAAGCCTCCAGATCTGGAACGAAGTCGCTGATTTTTAGTAGTCTGATATGGAGATGGAGAGGCCATTTTGTTTCCTCTCTGTTGTTCAGTCGGACGCAGACTGACAGACAGCTCATTAAAAACCACATAAATTTATATTAATAATAAAACATTTTTAACATGTAGACAGCTGATATCCAGATAACAGTTCATTGTGTTAGTCTGATTAGCAACTGGAGATACGTATCTGTTGTCATCAGATGATAGTCTGGACACGGACTGTTGGCCTGCATTCAAAGCCTGCTCAAACATGATTGGTCGATACTACTTGACCTACAAATGAACTACAAATGGAAACCAGAATGTTACCAATGCCAAAGATTCTCCATTCATCTGCAGGCTCACGTTACCTGTACATTTAAAAAGTCATGTTCTAGCTGTAGTTTTTTAGTCTCCTAAAAACATCACACCAGGGGTATTTTATTATTTTTTTAGCAATCCAGTGTAATTATTCATACAGCACAACATAATAACAGTTATCAACTTCACAAGTTATCTTAGGACACTTTCCATATAGCAGTTCTAGACTGTCCTCTTCCCATCCTGAGCAAGCACTTGATTTATTCCTCATGAGTTTATGGTCCCAATCTCTAGTTAGAAGTCTTCTTCCACACAGCATGATGTTCATTTAGTAAATTATGGTCCCATTTAGAGTAAAATAGACAGATTAAACAACCACTGTGATGACAAAGGAAAAAAAAAGATGAATTAAGTTTTATGTTGCCATGTGTCAATTACTGATGATCAAACACTCAGTAGCTTTTTGGACTCCATGAGATGTTTTCATGAGAACATGTTTTGCTAATGTAACATGATTGAATATGAATGTGAAAAACCTTGTAGCTGATGGAGCCAAAGTTTAGAAGGAATGAACCAGAGGACTCAAACTGGTAAATAAATATTGGCACTGATTACAATATTCAATAAAAGCTCAGGATGACAAAGAAGTAGAAGAGAGAGACACAACTCTGTTTTTGTTGTTAACACATAAAAGCTACACGTATTTGGTTGCTGCCTCCTTTAGATGGTTTACTTTTTAATAACTGTCAGCTTGACTCTGCTGCAGACTCCCTACTGGGCGAGATTATAAACCTTCTCTCTCTCTCTCTCTCTCTCTCTCTCTCTCTCTCTCTTTACACACAGATGCACACACACACAAAAGCAGTTAAGTAGCAGCACTGCATTAGAGTGGCAGCGAGGGAGTTAAAGCGAGAAGATGGAGAGATGGAAGGTAGGATCAGATGTCAGGGAGGGCTTTTCTTTTCTTTATGTGGGTGCCCGTGTGCTCCTATCCTTGTGAGAACCAGTCTGAGCCGGACACTTCCACAATGAGGACATTTTGCCAGTTCAAATTTCTCCTTGGGTCTGTGTTGGATTAAGTCTGTGGTTCTGTACAGACGGCAGAGTTGTAGATATGAGGGTTTGTCTTCCCGCCTTTAGAGGAACCCATTTGCTGCCATTCATTATTGTACTGTGGGAAAAACAGCTTCCACAGGGAGAGCATCCATCGCAGTAAACAAGCACCCGACAATTCTTTTGTCAAACTTTCTGTTTAATTCTGTCTTCATTGTGTCAGAGTTGAGTTTTCCATATCAGCGCACACATTCGGGGACTTCTCATTAGACCACACAACCTTTCAGACTCTTTGATGAGTGAAGCCAGAGGGAGTGCAGTTTACAATGTAACCTTTTAAAAATGTAATGTTCAAGTGAGTGTGCTGCAAACTGTTTGGGGAAATGTAACCTAGATAGAGACAAGTCTACCGCTCTAACAAATAAACTTTCATTGGCACCAGTGTTGACTTTGGTACAATTTGTCACTATCTTATTTGACCTATATCTACGTGATACCAGTATGACAGTGGCCCAACAGATGCTTGTCGCTAACAAAAATGAGTGTTGGTGTAATGATGGCTTGTTTTGCCCTGCGTTGTGTATCTTTGTGAAGGACAAATAGCAGCATCTGAGATGTAGAACAGTGAAGTCTGTTTCTGACCACTTCTGTATGCCACGAAAAGCCATGAAAGTCAAGCTATGATTGGTCCAATGTGTCTTCCATGCCTTTCTGCCAGGCAATAATTTATGACTCTACGATTACATGATATGGCACGGTATCCATCTTAAGAGGCAAAAACCTTCATTGTATTATCATTGTATTATTTTTTTACAGTCTACTTTCTTTTTTTTTTGCCTTTTGTTTTGATAATGACAGCTAAGGAATGACAGGGAGGGAGGGGTCACAGGGAATCAAACCACAGGCCTTTGTACATAGGGTGCATGCTCTACCAGTGTTGGTCTACAACTATCATTGTTAGAAAGGTGAGAAATATTTAGATTTTCACCACAAAAAATACCTACTTGAAAATGTGCTCCACCCAGATAGCATGGCAACATCGATTAAATTTTGAAATTCTATCCGAATCATCATTTTGGTTGAGATTGAATAATTAGTGATAATTAATTACATTCAGTGTTGATGCAATGTTGGTCTGCAATCTGGGCAGCGTATTGAGGCAAGCCAAGCTTGCTGTAGCTGTCAGACCTGTTTGCATCTGGAGTGTCTTCTGCAACAGTTTAGATTCGGGCACATGATTGGAGAGGATGTAGTTTGGTTTAACTGGATGGTTAGGGATCATTGACGTTGTTGTTAATGACATTTACTGTAATATTAATTGCCTCACCCTGGATGAACCACCTCCTTGATGGTGGTATCTCCCCTCCAGGTGCGTATAACATCAAACATTATACTACTTTCATCTTTTCTCCCATCAGACCAGACTCATAATTCTTCAGGTTGACAGATGGTCACAAACATGTCATCACTATGCATTTGGGGGAGCTAGCTAAGCAGGTGATGTTGGCAAAAATGTTGTCTCCATTGTAAATTGAATGTCCTGCATCCTCCTGTTCTCATGAGTTTGGACTCCCGAGTTCAACTTGCCAAGTTCAAACAACCATGAACCCAATTTCAGACTTGGCATACTGTGAGGGCGGTCTTAGAAAGGGAGCACAACTGGTGAAAACTGTATAAGGAGGAGGGAAAGATGAATGTAATGAAAAGTACACTTTCTCAATGAATTTTTCCAAAATGAAGTACATGCTTGTTTTTTTGGGGAATGTGAAAGCTGTCAGTCTGTGACCTCACTGAGGATGAACATTATTTATCAGGTCTCTTTGCAGCAGTGACTTTTTTTTTATAACCAAACGTGGCCAAAGAAATCACACAAATAAAGAAGAATAAACGCTGTAGACAAGAGGTCCCCACAAATATTTAAAGACGAATAAACGCTGTAGACAAGAGGTCCCCACAAATACTGTACCGAGAAAAGTGTGTATCTTGCTTGGCCTGTTTCAGGTGTCTGTCCTGTTAATGGGCTGGAAGGTTTAAGGGTTAGGGGAGAGACAAGATGCCCAGTTCAGGCAATCAAGATTGGGCAAGAGTCGAACACAGGCCTCCTGTTCTCTGCTGCACAGCAGCTGGCCGACGGGCTCTGGGAATTGGGGTTGATTTACACACACATACACACACACACACACACACACACACAGACAGCTCTGGTCACAAGCCTAATTCACACAGGGACATGGACTCTGCTTCCCTATCTCTAATTGAGATGTATAGCCCTTTGTTCAACAGCTTAGAGATGCCACAGCATCACCCACTAACCTCAGTAGCCTCCAGCTACAGCAGCCCTCACACTGTGTCCTGGGGAACTTTAGTGGTCGTTAGGGAAGTGGAATGAGTTGCAGAGGTCTTTATCAGCAAAAACAGTTATTAATCTATATAATATATAATATAATTCTTGTGGAGAAATATTCCATTGAGAGAATAAATGAGCATTGCTCTTGTAGTCTAGAATGTAGTATCACCTTCTCCAGATGTGCAGGTTGATTTTTTGGTCTGATACAGGAACTACATTTCAAGGCTGAAATATAGGCCACACCTTTCCTGTTTGTAATCACTCTATGCTTTCATTTTTCAAACCCTAAACATGAGCTCTTTAATGAGTAATTCACCAAGAGGAAAATTGCAGCCTAACAGTGGAAGCAATTATTATGCAGACAGTAGAATGATATTATTAGAAGTAATAAGCGAGGATTATACTTCATACTTGGTGAATTGGCATGGACGAGGACCCTTCAAATGAAACTGGAATGAGGGGAATTAATCAGAGAGAAGTGTCTGAGCTAAATATCAATTATCAGAAATAAAATGTTTCAATTCATGTATTGAAACCAATTTAGACTCATTTCAGCTGCTTTATCTGCAATCATCACTGTCAGAGTTACTATCAGTGTTCCACCACCACCACTATCATCATCATCATTATCACCGTCTTCATCATCTTCCTCGTGCTTGTATTGTGGTTGTGGAGCTTGTATACTAATAGTTACATTTGTATTAGTGATTCCTTCAGTGTTCTATGTTCTATGATTATTAGCATCAGCAGAAGAATCATTATAATCCTCTTTGTTATATTGGGCAGATGGTGTTGGTGACTCATCCAGCATTGGTTTTCACTATACAGTTGAACTGCATTTAAAGCGGGTTAATTGAACATGGGATTTGAAATTTGATCCTGCTAGCTTTTCAAACAGCAGCTGCTTTGGTCAGTAGTCTATCTATAATTTCAACTGTTTCATGGCCAGAAGATGACAAAGACTTTGTGTTTCTGCTACTAAAAACTCAGAGCTGTATATTTTATACACTCTAAAGAAACTCATTCTGTAGAACATCTGCAGAGGAAATATCAGCCGAATATCAGTGCATCATGTGTAAAACTGAAGCCTGAAATTAAATATGACAGAATTAGAAAATTGAACTTCATCCTCCTCCTTCATTCCAACAAGACAAAGAGACATTTTCACCAATGGTTTGGGGATGTAAAGAGACAAGATGGTTCAAATTTGCTGTTATGTGTTTTATATAATCTCACATTCAGTGTTTCAGAGGTTTTAGACAGTTAGATGAAAAAAACAGGTTTGAAAATGTCTATGGAGCCCAGAAACTGATAAAATGTAAAAAGAAAAAGCTTATCAGACAAGTCAAAAGTGAAAACAGTGCCACTCCAGACCACTTTTACCTGTGGTTCTGCCTAAGCGGCTGGCTCAGTAGAGTGAAGGGAGTTGTGCTTTGTCAGTTTTAAGTTTTTAAAGGTAACCTGTGGAGTTTTTGAAAAGTGACTGAGGTGTTTTATGGAGCATCCCTGATGATTGAAGCCTCATCACTCACAAGCTATTTTTCATTTGATACAAGCTCTGACACAAAGTAATGAAAAAGTATGTCTGCTTTCTCTGTGTAAGTAAATCAATTATACCACCTTCCTTAACACTCAGGTCAGGCTTCTTCACAATGGCAACAAATCAAAGTCTTCATACATGACAAAATCAGACAAAAAAAGTTCTCCCTTCCTTTGTTACAGTATGTCTTCGCTCTAAAAGTCTACACTTGCTTTTTGCTGTTAGATTATTTGGACTTGTGTTGGATTTTCGTGCATTCTTTAAACTTCCATTTAATTTCTGAACAACAGGCAAACATCAAAGTGTCGTCATTTCTTGACAAACCTTCTTGAAGCAGCATGTGAGTCCATTCATGTTTCATTCCTGCACACAATCTTTTGAGGGCTGTAGGACCAAATTAATCTTTTTGAAGCAGAAGTTGTTTAAACATGATTGCCTCTTGAAGCAGTATGAGTGTCCAAACACAATTCATTTTTATCTTGAGAAGCAGTGGACAGAACCGGTGTTAACCACTTACAAAGCACAAACCCAGTTTTGTACCTGAGAGAGGCGGATGCGTGTGCATCTGGACAATCTTTCTCATCTTTCACTGTGTTATGTCTGTTCTCTTCTCATTTCTTGGTTCTAACCTGACAGTGTGTACGCAGTGATGTTTACCAAAGGATACACTGGGTGCAGAAGTTAATGTCGCACAAATTAGTGCAAGAGAAGGTCATGTAAACAGACCTTCTTGTTAAGAGAATAGATTTTGATTGGCAGGTGTTAATTACCTACACTTTCTATATCCACAGGCCAGAAAATCCCTGCTGATATTTCATACTCAAATCTGTGTTTGTGCTTGATGTGAACTTGAACCTATATGGAGCTTGTCACTGAAGTTGAAGTTCATTTTGTGGTTTGGTGATGGTGTTTCCAGTCACTTCATTTGATGATAGTGAGTGTTGGCGGCAGGAGTCTTTTAAAAACATTGTTACGACACTGCTGGGAGGCTTCTTTATTGTCCCAAGAAGTAGGGCGATGTTGTTGTACCTCTCAGGATGAGGACATGATGGATGGATGGATATAAAATGTATTGTCATTTAGTTATGATGACTTGTTAGCCCGCTGGCACCTTTTTAGACCAATTGGCTCCCAATTTACTGACATTTGACACTTAGGAATAATCTTACAGGAACTGTGTCTTAATACAATCAGTTGTACAAATGGGTAAGTTGGATAATGAGATTTTCAGATTATGAGGATTTGTAATAGAAACAATCTACAGTATCATGCAGTGGCTTAAGGAGAGAGTCTCATTAATCAAACTGTGATTTTCATCAACAGATCGCATTCTGATCAATCAAAGCTAAATATTTCGACTGCTAAATGTCCAGTTGTTCCCTTATACTCAGACACCACCACCGCTCCAAAGGTGCATCTATACTGAGTCTGTCCAAACCCCAGTGGCATGGAATGATAAAACAACTGCTGGATGGCTTACTATGAAGTTTAGAACACATACTTGTGTTTGTGTTAAAAGCTAATTAGCACACTATGATAAGTTTAGCTCATCTAATAGTGAGAATAGACAGCATCATATCTGATGAATATCAGCATGTTAGCGTGCAGATTTGATTTGTTCCAGAGTGAGACCCACGAGAAGGAAGGGCAGGACACACACACACACACACACACACACACACACACACACACACACACACACACACACACACACACACAAACAGCTTCCACAATAAGCTCCTGCTGCTGGACCTATGTGTGAGTGTCTGGAAAGCATACATGCAGGCAATGCAGTGTTCAGGAAAATGTCTGCTGTCAAAGAGATGGCTAACACATTTAAAGCCCCACACACACACATTTTACTTGTCTGTCACCTTCACAACATCCATGATCAAGGGTGACTTGACTTTGCTTAAAGGAAAAGTCTGTGAGAGTGCATGTATGTCTTTTCCAGACTCGAGGTAGAATATTAAATTCTTTACTCAGCGTTTGTTGGATGCAATTGACAGTAGGTAATGTTGTGCTTCACTTCATTTATAAGCTGATTGTACCAGGCTTTTGGTCTCTATAGCTAATTTCCCTATTCATGACAACTGTACTGAGGGTGAATTTATATACAACTCACCTGTGCAGATTATATTAAGGCTTACAGGCTACTCCAATAAGTCTCTTAGGACTTTGCAGTTAATTCAGAATGCTGCTGCACGTGTTCTGACAGGTACCAAGATCAGAGATCACATCTCTCCCATTTTGGCTTCCTTGCATTGGCTACCTATTAAATCTAGAATAGAATTTAAAATTCTTCTCCTTACTTACAAAGCTCTTCATGGTCAGGCACCATCATATCTAAAAGAGCTCATAGTACCTTACTACCCCTCTAGAACACTGCGCTCTCAGGACGCTGGGTTCCTTGTGGTTCCCATAGTCTCCAAAAGTAGATTGGGAGCCAGAGCTTTCACCTATCAGGCTCCTCTTCTGTGGAACAAACTACCATTCTGAGTTCGGGGGGCAGACACGGTCAACACTTTTAAGAATAGACTTAAGACTTTCCTTTTTGATAAACCTTATAGTTAGGGCTGGCTCAGGTCATCCCTTAGTTATGCTGCCATAGGATTAGACTGCCGGGGGACTCTCCTTCCCTTCTTTCTCTCTCCCTCTTTCTCTCTCTCTCTCTCTTCCTCTCTCTCCCTCTTACCATCTGTAAACATACATGTCTCATTAATGCATGTTACTAACCAAACTTCCCCAGAGTTTCTGTCTCTGTCCTCCAGCAGGTTCTCGTGGATCGTGGCTCCTGCTGTGATCCTGCACGACGTCCACTACACATATTATTACTGTCATTATTGCTACCATATCTGTTACTGTGGTCATTTTATCATTCATTGTAATTCATTGTCATTTTATCATTCATTGTGAGTCATTGTCATTTTATCATTCATTGTAATTCATTGTCATTTTATCAGTCATTGTAATTGTACAATATGTTTGTGTTGATTTGTTCTGTACACGTGACATCTATTGCACGTCTGTCCATCCTGGGAGAGGGATCCCTCCTCTGTGGCTCTTCCTGAGGTTTCTTCCACCTTTTTTCCCTGTTAAAGGTTTTTTGTGGGCAAGTTTTTCCTCACTGGAACCGAGGGTCTAAGGACAGAGGGTGTCACTCCCTGTACAGATTGTAAAGCCCTCTGAGGCAAATGTACTTTGTGACTTTGGACTATACAAATAAAATCTGATTTGATTTGATTTGATTTACGCCTAAAATGCACTGCATGCGGAACAGCTCCGGAACAGCTCTGCTCTGGAACGACAGCGTACTCCACCCTCTGCCAGCTCACACATAATCCATTTGTGATGTGCACTCCACTGGACACAGAGCGTCGCAAGTAAGTGTGAGATCTCGTGAATTCACGCATAATCACGCGATATTACTGGCAGTAGTCTCTTTGACTCCTGCAATGGCATTCCACGCCACATCTTTTTTTCTGGTGTCCTTATAAAAAGGATGTGAGGCGTCATAAATGATAGGCTGATTTTGGACCTCCAGAATCAACTTCTCCTCATCCATGGTGTCCACGGGGTGAAAAGATGCCTGAAAACCTCTGACTTGTTGACTGCGCCGTGCTCCGGCGTCCGTGAAAAATAGAAGCTCTGCGTATGTGTTGAGGAGGGCTGCCGGTCGCTGCAGTCGTTCCGGAGCCGTGACGCAGTGGAGACGGAGACTGTGTGAGCTGACACATTGACTAACACTGAAACGTATCAGCTCCATCACTGAAACGTCTCTGAGACTATGTCTATGTTTTTTATCTACAGTCTATAGGTGCAACAAGATGACAGACACACATCACCACGCCAGGAGCCGCACTATAGAATAAAATTAGAATAAAAGGAGGGAAAGGGGAAGCTAGGAGAGCAAAGAGAGGGAGTGGCAGATACAAATTTGCGCTGACCCCCAGCCACTTTGAGAGACAAATTACATCGGTGAACCATTTTCCCCACTTTCCCCCTCATTCATTACAGCTCTCTGCAGGATAACAACAAATGAATGGCTGCTGTAGGAAATCTATGTTCCACTAGTGTGTCAACATGGCCCCCACTATTCAATGACCAGTGGCTGTCTCTATTGCTATGCACTGTGCCAAAATACACTGTAATGCACTTCATTTCTCCCAGAGTAATCCTCATCGGCAATCGTTAACCACTACAGAGAAATGAATTTTCTGCAATGGTCGAGTTATGAGGCGGATAGATCTCAGATGCAAACACATGGTTGGGTTTTATCCTGGCTATATGTAGCCAATAGTCTTCTTTTATGGCTTTTATTAGGATTCAGATATCCTGTTGTTAGTATATGCTCGTTTTCTTATGGCTCTTTCTCACTGGTTACAGCTAATCAATATGCTTTTATCATTATTGTTTTTCAATTAATAGACCTGTGAAATTTGTACTGTGTGGAGTATTTGTTTGGTTAATACAGTATTTATTGGTGTACACAGTGGGTAGAATGCCTTGTGATGAGCACTGAGTATCATTCAAATGATAACACTCCAGATTTATATAATCCTGTCATAAAGTAAAGTAAACACACACTGAAGCAAATTCAGAATTATTTTCTCTTCTGCACAGATGTCTCAGACTGATGAAAGTATGGCAGAGCTTCTATAATATTTCTTTTGAGAAGGGGGAGGTGATGTAAAGACTTTTACTCTTTTTGATGATGGATTAAATTCAAAGCGCTAGTGCTTGCATACAAAGTTGTCTCCGGTACTGCACCTACCTACCTCAACGCTCTTGTACAGGCATATGTTACCTCACAACCACTTCGCTCCTCCAATGAGCGACGCCTGGCTCTGCCACCTGTTCAATCCAAACTTTTTTCATTTGTCGTTTGTCATTTGCCTACCAGTTCCTACCAGATCAGGGGCGTCCCTCTCTACCTTTAAAAACCTCCTGAAGACCTCCAGCTCTTCAGAGAGGACCTCCTCTCCTGGCACTACCTACAACTGGACATGAGAAAGCTACCCATTTAAGAATTGTCATAGCACTTATTGTTGCACTAACGCTTTCTTATCGCACTGTACCTTGATTGTTCCCTTCTCTGTAAGTTGCTTTGGATAAAAGTGTCAGCTAAATGTAAATGTAAATGTTTTATTTAAATATGTTCATATATGTGGGTGACATCGGGGGCTACACCATACATTTCAGTTTGCAACCCTATGTTTTAAAATCACACATCATGATTCTAACTGTGAATTTTTTTTTTTTTTTTTATCTTTAAGTTCTTCATTCTTCACCTCAGCCACGTCCTCTTACACCCTGTTACCTTAAATTTATCCATAAGATTACAGTACTGGTTGATTAGTGCACAGCTCTTTGGTGGTAGCAGCAGTGACTGTGGTGTAAAAAAAACAGTGACTTTGTCAGAAACAGAGCAGAAAAGCAGCTGGTGTTTACAACGTCAGAATCAGTTTTGCTTTTCTTCGTCCTGCAGTGAGCAGTAGTTGGTCACACTTTTGATGAACAATCACAGTCAGTGCTAACCTTGATCAAAACCGTCAAATAGTGATGCTGTATTGTTTGAAGGACATCTGAACACAGTATAGGAACAAACTATAAACTATAAAACTATAAAGCAAAGTAATTACATGATGCTGACAACTACCAGTACCAAAAATGGGGCTTTATTTGATGAAAACATTCTTTAACCCAAAGCCAGTATATGCATGTGCCTAAACCTAAACAAACAAAACCATAATCATCCAATCAGAAAACACCAATATGAATATGTTTGTGTGATTCGTAATCATTTTGGAAGGCAGCAACAAACCATATCAACTTGCCAACACTGGCACATGATCAGAAACATAAACAACAAAGCAATCCCTTATTAAACTTATTGTGAATAAAGTACTGGACATGTGAACAGATGGATTGACTGACTGGCATCACCATCTTTGGGGCCACGCCATCAGTAGAAATGTAACTCTGACTCTTTTTTTTTTTATATTGGTTGAAGTATTGTTCAGTGGCAGCTCCATCCAGAAACAGTGAACAGTAAACTGTATTTGGAACATCTAATGGTGCACCAAGAGAACTGAGGGCTTTACAGCTAAGACTTTGTAAAGACTTTGACCCATTCATGGACAGTTTCAAAGCACACATGCAGATGTCCAGGTACATTATCACCAGTGTATGAACAATATGTGTGTCAGAAATGTTCCCAACATATATTCAGTGTATGTCGGAGCAACACACGCATGCTTCAGGATAATATTGTTAAATTCTATGAAGTCAGCATTGATGTTTAATTATGTTCAAAGTCCTGTTTGAGATATTCTTCATGGTATTTTAGAGTTTCTCATTTCCTGGTAAATAATACAAAAATATATATGTGCATGACACATCCTGCACTCGGGGGTTATAAGGGATATAAACATGAATCACAGCAGGCAAAAGCACAACCTAATAACTTTATTCAGTGATTTTGTTGAAACTGGATCAGATTGTATACACAATGTATTGATTTGGTCAATTTACAGAGCTTCCTAATGAACAAACAGTTTTATCAACTTGCTAAAGTAACTAACCACTAATTAACTGCTGCTAACTGAATCTGACTTTAGCAGGAACAGGCGAGCTCAGCGGTTGGGCCAGCACAGCCTCAGAGACCAACAGGGAATAATGTTACACTACTGAGGTGATTTACAGACTTTACTGATGTAGCAAAGAGCAAACTGTCTTTAGCCAACCAAATGGACTCAGCACTGGTCTCATGTGTTTGTCCCCATGTGTTGGTCCAGCCGTCATACCAATGCCTGCAATGCACAGGCATTTTTCCCTCATGTACACATTCATTATTTTAAATTTGCCATAAAGTGCCTATATACGCCTATATTTGTATGATCCAACACTTTCCAGAAGGCAGGACAGACGAGGTTATATGGGGCCAGTGAAGCGAGGAGATCATGAGAAGAGAGAGGAAGAGAGTGAAGAAAAAAGGCTTGAAAGAGAGAAACAGGAAGAAAATGTGTGAGAGGGAGAGTCAGATAGAGAAAGTGGTTTAAAAATGGACGCATCAAGCTGCTCCAAGCCACAGAGAGAGAGAGGAAAGGTCATCACCATCCTTTTAAATTACACTTCGCCGAGTGGGTAACGTTCACTTTGTGTGACCGCAGAGTTCAGCCGAGTGGGCAGAAGGTTCACATTCGGGTTGGAGAGCGTTCAATCTCACCCTCTTCCTGTCTCTTTCTCTCTTTCACTTCTTCTTTTCTTTGTTGTGACATATTCTTCTTCCTGGATGTGAGTGCAGGGGAAGAAAACACTGATAGTGTCAGTTGCATCTCAGCATATTTACATTCTTTATTAACACGACTGTGACAATGCTGGCAAGGCAATGTAATGTTTCTGTGGAGGTTAATGATGACAAACAAATTCAATAAATCTCAGCAATAATAGAATAAAAAATGCATTTGTTTACAGTTCAAACATGTGACAGTGTGACTACATGACATGTAGCTCCACTGCAGGCCTGATGTGAGGGTTTGTTTTTGTTTCTTTTTTAAACGTTGTTGCATGCCAAGATCCACTACTAGTATTGTTAAAAATAACATGAAAAAAAAAACACAAGATGTTTGAATGATCCGGAAATTATATATATATATATATATATAATATATATAGCTTTAGCTAGAGCTGAGCATGTTACATTTCTCTGAGTTGTAAAACTTCATTCAGTGCAGAGTAGCTTAGCTCACTAAACTTTCCAGGTAGCTTGTCTAACACTGATAGCCATGGCCACTAGATCAGTGAAAGAAGGTTTGAATGCTGACTTTAATTCATTGAGACATCAAAGATTGTCAGGTGTGTGTGTGGGATGTGGGCTGTGGGATCAGGTGACTGAAACAGACAGGAACTCGCTGAGGGCAAACGCTTTTTGTGACAGAACCTGGAAGGATGACAGGTAAAACAGACAGGGAAGGAAAGAGCTGGCTGACAGCATGACCCTAATTGGGTCAAGCTCACAGTGTTGCTGCTCAGAACTCATAATTGTATCTCAGACTCTGAACAGGGGAAAATACAAATCCAACATATGGAGTGCCACCTGTTTCTCTTCGAGTCCACAACCATCCAGCTCAGTATTTTGCAGTTTATAGCGGACACCTCTATGGCCAAGTGACGGATGGCTGTTCCATATTATCCTTTTAATTATGCACATTGATTCACCCAGCGGCTGCTGCCTTGTTTACTCCCAAGCTGTAATGCATTTGTGTCTGCTGCTGCATTGATGAATGTATCCTAATCTTAATCTGCAGCACGGAAACATCCATCTGACTAATGCAGGACTCTAGGATAAATCACTGGGGTCCTGCTCCAAGCACTGCCAGCTGACTACTGTCTCCCTCTCTCTCTCTCTCTCTCTCTCTTTCTCTCTCTCTCTCTCTCTCTCTCTCTCTCTCTCTCTCTCTCTCTCTCTCTCTCTCTCTCTCTCTCTCTCAAAGTCTGCCAAACACTCGCTCTCTCTCCGCCGGCTCCTTTCATTCAGAGCTACTCAGTCATCTCAGCTACTCCTCCTGTCTCTACAAAACTTCACTTGCTTTCCCTCAAACTTTGGCTCTTCTCATTTGATGATTTATGCTCCTGCTCTCCCCTGTATCATTTCATTTCTCAGTTCATTTGCATAGTACTTTAAAGTGACGGAGTCAGTCTGCCAGCAGAACTACATCCAAACACCGACTGCTTGTCTGCTGCTCTAAACGCTTCTACATCTCAGGCCCACATGCTTTCAAATATAAAACAAAGCATTCAAGCACAAATATGCTTGTTATCTGCCTACCTTGGCACAGTCGAGTGTCGACTGGCTACTGGCCAAAAATGTGCTCAATCAAGCGAGGAGAAAACAAATTCAGATATTCTCAAGGCCCCTTGTTCCTTAATTCAGCACCATCCTGACAAGATGGCATACTGATTTTTGCACTGTATGGTTCATTCATATTCCCTTGCTTGTGTAAGGTTTACAAGTTCACCTGGCCCGTCTGCATGCTTCGTTTGCACTGGCTGTATCATTCTGTCCTCAAATAAATAAGCACAGTGTCCATAGGTCATAAGTCCAATGGGAGAGAGCTCCAAAGTTTAGGAGCCACGACCTCAGCCTCTCTCTTTTATTTTGAGGCTGGAAAGAAGAACAATCAATAAGCACAAGATCAGGAGAGCTCAGAGACCTCCTGGAGAATATAGCACTGGAGTAGCTCTTTAATGTAGACAGTTACTTCACCATGCAGTGCTCTAAAAATGACTGCAGAATAGACTTCGAATTTCATAGGATGTAAAGACATCAAGACTGGTGTGCTCTTAAAGGACCCATTTTAAAGTGGCAGTAATAAGATCTTCTGTTTTATCTGCATTAGTTTGCATGAGTTTTAACAATAAAGACAAATAATAAAAATAATATTTTGCAACATGTCGAGGCCCCTTACATAAGCTTATATAAGTCATAGAATCAGGACACAGTAAGTTGCAGATATGGAGGAACTGCTATGAATGTCATTGGGTTTTTGAAGCTCAGACATCCATTACTAACATGCCAAAACGTGGGCAGGAAAACAGATATCACTTGTGTCTCTGAATCAAGCATCATAAATAGCTTGGTGTGTCAGCTGCTTGCTTTTAAATAGTTTACTTTGACTCCCTGTTTGAGGTGTTTGTCAGACAGGATGTCAGATAGAAAAAATTCTGTGTCTGACTGTAAGTTATGAGTGATCACACAGAGATGATGTATGTTCCTTAATGTCTTTTGAAAAGTAACAAACCATATCTTTAAACACTGACAAATATATCAATGTGTTTGAAATAGTTTTATTCTCTTCCCCAACATGAGATCAGAATTTTCAAATGAATCCACCATGAAGACCAGAATAAAAAACAGAACACTGAAAATTGTTTAACTGTTTTAATTCACTCTCGCTGCTCTCACTGCTAAATTCCACCTGGCACCGCTGCAATGCGTTCCAGGTGCGCCACAACTACCGGAGCTGATCTTGTCCGTTCTAGATACCAGAAGGGGGGTTCCAAACATTTCAGAAGCATCTCTCAGCTCTGATCTGCCGAGAATACGCTGCTTTCCATTTTTGACAGATGCTGCGGTCAGCCGTGTCAAGCAGTACAGAGTAGATCGAGCTGGCTGGAAGTCAGACACACAAACAGCATAAAGGATGAGGTCGATTTTCAAAATAAAACACCCTGTGCAAACTTCCAACCATGGGAACAGCCCAAAAGCAAACAATTTAACTGCATGGTGGGGGGTGGAGTCCTGGTGGGGTCCTGGTCACAGCAGTCAGAAAGCCCCTGAACACAACCTGCTGAGCAGTAAACAGACACAGTCAAACAAACGATGATGTCGTTCTCATAATATAAAAGATAATATGTCTACAGTGTGTAGTGGCCAAATAATCATTGTTACAGGTTTAAGGACTCAGTGTCAATACATATCTGGCTGTAGTGATATGTCTGTACTATAACACTGATATTTAAAAATAGAATATTGATATTGTTTTAATAATACACATAATAACATTGTGTCAATAATCCAGCACCTCTTAAATCATTTCCGGTTTTTGTCTTTTTCCGCTGTCTTTGTGGATGAGTCCTTTTTGTACAGGCATGGTTACAGACTTTCTCTTCACCTCTCCACACTGATATTTTCAGTGTTTATTTGAAAGACAAAACGCACAACTTGACGAGTATTTTCCCCTGTTATTGTGAATTATTTTGCCCACAGTAGCTGTGTAGTGAAAATCTGATGTTATGACAGCCCTCGTCTATAACACATTATAATATAGCTCAAGACAAAAGAACATTTTTGTTATACAGAATAAAAGTTGTAATATAATATAATCATATTTCTGACATCAGACATTTAAAATACATTCATAAACATGTAAACCTCCACTGTGACTTAATAACAGCTACTTTAATCACTTCTAGAGTCTTTGACAGGTGCTACATGTAGCTAATGGATGGAACTCCACCTGCTTGTTGATTGTGTGGTTTGCTGCTCCGCTGTGGGCCTCCTCTATCAAACACATGAGAAAGTCTGCCTGCAGGAGAATGTTGCATCCATCACTGCGGCTCATGGCTGATTTGTAGCTAATTAGTCCTTGCTAGCTAGTTGTGTTAACAGAACAACAGAGCACTTTAACAAAACAGTTAGTGTACAAACACGTGATTTATACCCACAGCTACTTTTTCATAGATGGATGTTGACGGAGGTTTACTCACATCGATTCCCAGCATGTAAATTCATAAACTCATGCTCACTCTAATTTATGGTTCTGTAAATTCCCAGTATTTTGCTGAGACGTTTCCTGTAATTTTACACTGTTCATGGGGAAATAGAGCCAGTGTTTA